>NC_068921.1:62590596-62893626 GCF_023091745.1 Budorcas taxicolor | reverse complement strand
TTAAAAAATTAACTCTTAAAAAGAAATATATTCACATCTGAATGATCATTAGAGAAAATATAGGAAACTTTGTTAGACTTCACTTTCAGAATGGTAATGTGAAGATTTGCACAGATCTGCCCCCAGGAAACAACAAAATCTGATGAACATGAATAAAAATCAATCATTAAAAAAAAATCTCTGGAAGTGTTCTAAGAGTGTACCACATAGGAAGAAACATTTACAAACAACGAAATTCTTCAGTACTTAAGCCATGACCCCCAGACCCACTCCCCGCTTCCATCTCAGCACAATGACAGACAATCCAGTCTGGGTAAGTGTGGCCAAATGAACGGAGCTCTCTTCTCCCTCAGCTCCCAGTCAAAAATCATGGTGTCTCACCAGAAGAGGCAGGTGGCAGCACTTCTTATGCCCACAGCTCCAAGTTGTAGACAATAGATACCTGGGGACTGCTGTTGAGAGACTGGGGACTTCCTGCCTCTACTCCACCCATGTTAATAGGACAGAAGGCTGACTGCCATGGCAGGTTGAGAATATCCAGACCCAGCTACTCATAGAGTACAAGGTCCACGCTAAGAGAGAGTAGCTGAGAAAACTAGAGGTTATTATCCTCACTCAATGCCTTGCTTATAAAGCCAGTGTCACCTCCAAGAAAAGCAGGTCACTGCCCCCACTCTTAGCTCCAGAGCAATGGTTCAGAGACTTTTCCAAGGAAGAGTGCCAATCCATTAAAGCAGAAAACTCTGAAATTGTCACCAAGCGACTATTTGAAACACTGGTGGGAAATGCAAACCTTTGAGCACTGAGAATGATGGTGTTTTTGATGATAAACAATTAAAAGTGATACCTAAGCCATAGGCTATCTATTATTTAGTATACTAGAGACAACAAAGGAAAGAAGGAACTGAGAAGCGGTCTCCTAAAACAGGAAAAAAAAAAAAAAAACACTCAAGACTTTCCCAAAGTATCTACTGTTAAGGTGAGTGCAGAGAAAAAGAGAGCAAGCCAGGCAGTCAGGCAAGAAAAGGAAATTTATTAGAGGGAAAAGAGAGGGTGACTGGTTCTTAAGGAGAACCAGCGTTCCTTTCTGACTGAGTCCTTCTCATACCCCACCATTGAAAAGTTCTCTTAAGGGATGGTCACGTAGCTGGAGGCCTGGAATCCAGTGGTCTCTTAGCTTTGAAAAGACAGGCACCAGTGAGACAACAGGATGCCATTTGGGCAATTTGGTCAGTCTCACAGATCACTGTGATTTATTCATTGTTTGCAAGGTCAACATAACAAACCATCTTACCAATGAAACCCACGTGGGCCCTATCACCTGTGCAAAGGAAGCCAAAGTTTACTTGGATCAGATGGCTTTGTGTCACAGGGAATCTTTTGTGAATATAGCAATCAGCAGCTAATTAGAAGAGACTAAAAATTAGGTGTGATACCAACACAGAAAGATGGTTAAACAGAAAGATGAGGGAAAGAGACAAAGACAGTCCTGCTAAAACCACTGTTATCTATGAATGATTATAGAACTGCAAGGAAGCAGCCTCTGTGTGATACCAGAGACTTAACATTGAGGGCGAAAAGGACTCCACTGGAATAGTCCAGGCAAGGAACTAAACAAATAAACAGGCAAACAACATTAACAAAAGGGACTGAAGAGATGGGTGAGAATCAGTATCCTTCATGGCTAGGTGTGTTACCAACACAGTAAACAAGTCAGGACTTGTGAAACTTCTTGTGACAGGGATCACAATCAGTCAATTGATTTAACAGGCAAGGACATCAAAGCAGTCATTATCAATCAGTTCAAAGAACTAAAGGAAAGCATGGGTATAGCTAAAGTAAAATATGATGATGATGTCTCATCAAATAAAGAAACTAAATTGAGAGGTAGAAATTATAAAAAACAAACAAACAACAACAACAAAAAACAGCCAAATGGAGATTTCAGAGTTAGAAACTACAACTGAAATAAGAATTCAGTACCGAGGCTCAGCAGATTTGATCTGGCAGATGAATGAATATAGCAGTCATCATATAAATTGAACACCCCTAAAATTTCCAGATAATTAAGGAAATTAACCTCTCCATGCTCTCAATGTGCCAAAAAGTACTTCTTATAAAAGTTAACCTGAGAAGTTTAAGAACTTGATTGTACAAAATTTAGACAAATCTTTGGCAAACAGAGGGCTTCCCTGGTGGTTCAGCTGGTAAAGAACCTGCCCACAATGCAGGAGACCTGGGTTCTATCCCTGGGTTGGGAAGATCCCCTGGAGAAGGCAAAGGCTACCCACTCCAGTATTCTGGCCTAGAGAATCCCATAGAGTTGCAAAGAGTTACACAAGACTGAGTGACTTTCAGTTTTGCAAACAAAAATAGTTTCAAGTATTGGTTTAAATGAAACAGCTTTGTTTTCTGAGGACTTCCCCAGTGTCTCAGTGGTAAAGAATCCACCTTCAGGGCAGGAGAAGTGGGGCACGCCGATATGACCGATCTCTGCATGGGGAAGATACCTTGGAGAAGAAAATGGCAACCCACTTCAGTATTCTTGTCTGGGAAATTCCATGGAATGAGGAACCTAGGAGGCTACAGTCCATGGGTTTGCACAGAGTCAGACACTACTTAGCAACTCAACAACAACAATATTTTCTGAGTTATCAGTGTGAAGTATGATATAAGTATATGCTTTTATTCTACTTGAGTATGTTATTCCTAAACTTATACAGCTGCATTATATATATGTGAAAGATTATGAAAAAATTTAAAATGTACATACTAAATGAAATCATTATGACCAATTAAACAGGAAATATGTGTTTAGTATGTCAGAAAGTATACTTTCAAAGAACTTTATATAAAATTTTAGACTTATGGTTCATTATTAAAACCATAAAATCATTATTAAAATTATTCATTAAATATATAATTTCTGAGATAAACTACTGAAATATTAAGTAACATATTATAATATTAATAATATTATGTTACTTATTATTAATAATAATATTAATAAAAATAAGTAACATAATATTACCCTCTTATTTTTATAGGGGACAGAGAGATTCTATATTCATATGTTTTGGTCTGTTAGTATATTCGTTTTTGTCACATTTCTCAATTTCTCAAAGTTGTACCTTAAGGAAGTATATGGCTATAAAAGTTGTGATGTGTATGTTCATCAGCTCTGCACATCTGTGTAAAACACTGGTGCATGATAGTCAGTTGATATTATTCACATCCTGGTTTTCTCTATGCCATATGTTACTGTGATTAAAATCATAATTAGCATGTGAATAAAACTCTACTAGGAACAACAGAAAATTGTTTATGCAAGATATGCAGGGTATGTTCTGTTAAAGGAAAAGAGAATAGTTATTTGTGATGGAAATTGAGTCTGTGTTCTCAGATTGAGGAAGAAAAAAGAGTAGGACAAAGCCTGAACAGATACAGAAAGTTGTAGGAAGTTCATGGAAAGGGAATTTTATTTGTCATGGTCATAGCAAGCAAAAAATTTATTTATAAAAGTTCTTAAAAAAATCTTCAGTTTTAAATACAGTATTAGTGTAAAACTAAAATTTCATATTCTGTTAAATTGTTTCTCTTATTAGCATGCTCTTAATAAGAGGTTGTAAAAGGGTTTTTTCTACCCTTGACTAATTTTAGGAAGCAAAGATTCTGTTTCAATAAAAATAAATTTTCTGGGTTGTATATTGACTTTTCCCTTGCTATTAATTACTTTAAAAAAATAGTCTCATTTTAAATCATATTATCTCCTGTGTTTGCTTTTAAATTATTTTATTGGCATTCATTCAAATAGGTAGCCAAAGTGGTGTTTCTCACTAACTCATGAGCCTATTTAATCAAATTCTGAAATGCTTCCCTGGTAGCTCAGATGGTAAAGTGTCTGCCTACAATGCGGGAGGCCAGGGTTGAATCCCTGGGTTGGGAAGATCCCCTGAGAAGGAAATGGCAACCCACTCCACTATTCTTGCCTGGAAAATCCCAAGGACTGAGGATCCTGGTAGGCTACATATAGTCCATGGAGTTCCAAAGACTTGGACACGACTGGGTGAGACCACTTCAGTTTTCCAAATTAAACCCTAAATGATATCTTTTGCACATTTTGAGTTTCCATGGGCTCCTGGGTATATGACACAGGAGGTGTTTTTTCACCCCATAAAAACAGAGATATTAGAAATGATTAGGTTTATTTCATATGAGTTGTAGGGAAAGTATCATTAAATCACAGGAGGATATTATCCTTCCCTGAGTTAAATGTGAATGAGTAAAATGTTATTAATATAAACACATTAGAAATCATATGAGGTTTCTAGATATATGTCACTGCATTGGCTCTCTGTGACATGCTTCTATTAATCAAAGTCTTTATACTACTATGCTTGATATCAGACAAGAGCTAAGTGTGATCACTCATAATTTCACTGGCTTTCAAAAAATATTAATTTGAGATGGAGAAAAGCAAACTTACAGTTACCAAGGAGGAAAGAAGGAGGGATAAATTGGGAGATCAGGATTGACACATACACACTAATATATATAAAATAGATAACAAATAAAAATCTACTCAATATGCAGATGATACCACTTTAATGGCAGAAAGTGAAGAACTAAAGGGCTTCCTGATGAAGGTGAAAGTGGAAAGTGAAAAAAGCTGGCTTAAAACTCAACCTTCAATAAACTAAGATCATAGCATTCGGTCCCTTTCAGTTCAGTTCAGTTCAGTCGCTCCATCGTGTCCGACTCTTTGCGACTCTATGAACCGCAGCACGCCAGGCCTCCCTGTCCATCACCAAATCCGAGAGTTCACTCCGACTTACGTCCATCGAGTCAGTGATGCCATCCAGCCATCTCATCCTCTGTCCTCCCCTGTTCCTCCTGCCCGCAATCCCTCCCAGCATTAGAGTCTTTTCCAATGAGTCAACTCTTCGCATGAGGTAGCCAAAGTACTGGAGTTTCAGCTTTAGCATCATTCCTTCCAAAGAACACCCAGGGCTGATTTCCTGTAGAATGGACTGGTTCGATCTCCTTGCAGTCCAAGGGACTCTCAAGAGTCTTCTCCAACTCCACAGTTCAAAAGCATCAATTCTTTGTTGCTCAGCTTTCTTCACAGTCCAACTCTCACATCCATACATGACCACTGGAAAAACCATAGCCTTGAGTAGACGGACATTTGTTGGCAACATAATGTCTCTGCTTTTGAATATGCTATCTAGGTTGGTCATAACTTTCCTTACTCCAAGGAGTAACAGTCTTTTAATTTCATGGCTGCAGTCACCATCTGGAGTGATTTTGGAGCCCAAAAAAATAAAGTCTGACTTCCTGGCAAATAGATGGGGAAAAAGTGGAAACAGCATCAGATTTAATATTCTTGGGCTCAAAAACCGATGTGGATAGTGACTGCAGTCACAAAATTAAAATCCTTTTTCCTTCTTTTTTTCCATAGAGGAAAAGCTATGACAAACCAAGCCTGTGTATTAAAAAGCAGAGACAACATTTTGCAGAAAAAGTCCAAATAGTCAAAGCTATGGTTTTTCCAGTAGTCACATATACATGTGAGAGTTGGACCATAAAGAAGGCTGAGTGCCAAAGAATTGATGCTTTCAAACTGTGGTGTTGGAGAAGACTCTTGAGAGTCCCTTGGACAGCAAGGAGATCCAACCAGTCAATCTTAAAGGGAATTAGTCCTGAATATTCATTGGAAGAACTGGTGGTAAAGCTGAAGCTCCAATACTTTGGCCACCTGATGCAAAGAGCCAAAATACTGGAAAAAGGCCTTGATGCTGGGAAAGATGGAGGGCAAGAGGAGAAGGGGATTACAGAGGATGAGATAGTTGGATGGCATTACCAAGTCAAAGGACATGAGTTTGAGCAAACTCAGGTAGATAAGTGAAGGACAGGAAGCCTGGCATACTGCAGTCCATGGGGTTGCAAAGAGTCAGACATGACTTAGTAACTGAACAACAGCAACAAAAACAACAACTCAGTATTTTACTCAGTACTCTATAATGACGTACATCAGGCAAATATTTGAAAAAGAGTTTATATATGGATATGTGTAACTGATTTACTTTGCTATATGCCTGAAACTAACACAGCAGTGTAAATCAACTATATCCAATACAAATTAATTTAAAAATAATCTAATTCAACATTTGAGAAAGATCTTAAAAAATAAAATATTAATTTTGACCCAATTTTGCTTATTCAACTGAATCCAATATATTCTGAGGACTGATGCTGAAGCTGAAACTCCAGTACTTTGGCCACCTGATATGAAGGACTGATTCATTTGAAAAGAACCTGATACTGGGAAAGATTGACGGCAGGAGGAGAAGGGGATGACGGAAGATGAGATGGCTGGATGGCATCACCAGCTCAATGGACATGAGTTTGAGTAAACCCTGTGTGTTGGTGATGGACAGGGAGGCCTGGCATGCTGCAGTCTGTGGGGTCACAAAGAGTCAGACACTACTGAGCAACTGAACTGAACTGAACCAGCATATTCTAGTGGTTTCTGCTAGGGATTTACATCACTTACTTATGAGGTTTTGTTAATATACAGATGTTTAGCACCATTTCCAGATTTAGCGCATCTTTTTCCTTGAAAACCTTGATATATTCTCAGCATATGCTTGGTATAGTCATGATACATTATTCCTCTCAATTATTATACATCATAATTTCCCCTGTAATGATATTATGTTTAACTATTTCCATAAATTAGATCTCTGTTCTTCAAAAACAGATATTTATTAAGTTTACAGATATTTTGTGCAAATCATTTTTATTGACTTCAGTTTCCTTTGTATGTCACAGAAACAAGAAAAATCTCTTAGCAATTACATTAGATCTGTAATGAATTATCATCAGATCTGTCATTTACCATAGTGATTTTAGATCTTTCTGTCAGTTATAGACTGTTGTTAATTTTGATACTTTCTTTAAAGTATTTCAAATGGACTAAAGTAGAGAATTTTGTCTTTAACAAAACTGACTATCTCACATTCTGTTAGAAAATGACTATGCCAATCAGGAACATTTGGACATAGAACTTCTGATGGCATTTCATAAATAAGTTTGAGATCACCTGTAGATTAAACCAAGATTTACACTATTCTAGTGGAAAAGCAGATGGTTCATAACGTTGATAAACCAAGATCAAACAGAACAAGAATTAAATATGTAGTACTAAAAGGACTCATAAAGGATGACTAGAAGTATTGTTTGGAATACTGCTGATGTTGTAATATTTGATTTTTTAGACATATGAAAATACTTTTTCTCTTCTCTTAAGCTGTCTATAGTTTACCTAATGAAACATTGAGCAAATTATGCTTTTATAAACAGACATAAAATATGTATTTTTCTCTCTCTTTAAAAACTCCCAGAATTGGGAAACTTTTACTGAGTATTATTATCTTCATGGCAATGTAATTATTTTTATAGGTTTAATAAGTGTTTGTCTGAATTTTTAGAGGACATAAGACTCTGATGCTAGGAGGGATTGTGGGCAGGAGGAGAAGGGGATGACAGAGAATGAGATGTCTGGATGGCATCACCAACTCAATGGACCTGAGTCTGAGTGAACTCCGGGAGTTGGTGATGGACAGGGAGGCCTGGCGTGCTGCGAGTCATGGGGTCGCAAAGAGTTGGACACGACTGAGTGACTGAACTGAACTGAACTGAATTGGAAACACTTGTTTTAAAAAAAAAAAAAAAAAACTTTGTTTCAATATTTTCAATATCAGCTCTAATTCTACAAACTAAAATTTCCCAATTTAATCCTGAGCAATAAAATCTGAATTCCTAAATCCATATCAAAATTCCAGGTTGACTCAGATTTGCTTTCCCATCGCTAAGATCTAAACAAATGATGCCAGCAAATCCAACAAATTCATACACTTGAGCAGTTCAATTCAGTCACTCAGTCATGTCTGACTCTTTGCGATCCTATGGACTGTAGCACGCAAGGCTTCCCTGTACACTACCAATTCCCGGAGCTTGCTCAAACTCACGTCCATAGAGTCAGTGATGCCATCCAGCCATCTCATCCTCTGTCATCCCCTTTTCCTCCTGCATTCCATCTTTCCTAGCATCAGGGTCTTTTCCAGTGAGCTGTTCTTCACATCAGGTGCCCAAAGTATTGGAGTTTCAGTTTCAGCATCAGTCCTTCCAGTGAATATTCAGGACTGATTTCCTTTAGGATGGATTGGTTGAATCTCCCTGCAATCCAAGGGACTCTCAATAGTCCTCCAACACCACAGTTCAAAAGCATAAATTCTTCCGCATTTGGCTTTCATTACAGTTCAGCTCTCACATCCATACATGACTACTGGAAAAAACGTAGCTTAGATTACATACACATTTGTTGGCAAAGTAATGACTCTGCTTTTTAATACACTGCAAGCTTGGTCATAGCTTTAGTTTCAAGGAGCAAGCATCTTTTAATTTCATGGCTACAGTCACCACCTGCAGTGATTTTGGAGCCCAAGAAAATAGTCTGTCACTGTTTCCACTTTTTCCCCATCTATTTGCCATGAAGTGATGGGACCGGATGCCATGATCTTAGTTTTCTGAATGCTGAGTTTTATTTTATTTTTTAAATTTTACTTTATCTTACTGTACAATTCTGTATTGGTTTTGCCATACATCAACATGACAGCAAAAGAGACACAGATGTATAGAACAGTCTTCTGGACTCTGTGGGAGAGGGAGAGGGTGGGATGATTTGGGAGAATGGCATTGAAACATGAATGTTGAGTTTTAAGCCAACTGCTTCACTCTCCTCTTTCATCTTCATCAAGTGGCTCTTTAGTTCTTCTTCACTTTCTGCCATAAGGGTGGTGTCATCTGCATATCTGAGGTTATTGATATTTCTCCTGACAAACGTGACTGAAGCTTGTCCTTCATCCAGCCTGGTATTTTGCATAATTTGCTCTGCATATAAGTTAAATAAGCAGGATGACAATATACAGCCTTGACGTACTCCTTTTCCTATTTGGAAATACTCCATGGTTCCATGTCCAGTTCTAAATGTTGTTTCCTGACCTGCATACAGATATCATAGGGGGCAGGTCAGATGGTCTGGTAGTCCCATCACTTTAAGAATTTTCCACAGTTTTTTGTGATCTACAAAATCAAAGGCTTTGGCATAGTTCATAAAGCAAAAGCAGTTGTTTTCCCGGAACTCTTGTTTTTTCGATGATCCAGCAGATGTTGGCAATTTGATCTCTGGTTGCTTGGCCCTTTCTAAATCCAGCTTGAACATCTGGAAGTTCATGGTTCACATACTGGTGAAGTCTGGCTGGAGAATATTGAGCATTACTTTGCTAGTATGACAGATGTGTCAATTGTGCAGTAGTTTGAGCATTCTTTGGCTTTGCCTTTCTTTGGGATTGGAGTGAAAACTGACCTTTTCCAGTCATGAGGCCACTGCTGAGATTTTCAAATTGCTGGCATATTCAGTGCAGCACTTTCACAGCATCATCTTTCAGGATTTGAAATAGCTCAACTGGAATTCCATCACCTCCACTAGCTTTGTTCGTGCCCATTTGACTTTGCATTCCAGGATATCTGGCTCTAAGTGAGTGATCACACCATCGGGTATGATCTGGGTCTGAAGATCTTTTCTGTATAGTTCTTCTGTGCATTCTTGCAACCTCTTCTTAATATCATCTGCATTTGTTAGGTCCATACCTCTTCTGTCCTTTATTGTGCCCATTTTTGCATGAAATGTTCCCTTGGTATCTCTAATTTTCTTGAAGAGATCTCTAGTCTTTCCCATTCTATTGTTTTCCTCTACTTCTTTGCATTGATGGCTGAGGAAGTCTTTCTTATCTCTCCTTCCTATTTTTTGGGACTCCACATTCAAATGGATATATCTTTCCTTTTTTTCCTTTGCCTTTAGCTTCTATTCTTTTCTCAGCTATTTGTAAGGCCTCCTCAGACCATTTTGCTTTTTTGCATTTCTTTTTCTTGGGGATGGTCTTGATCCTTGCCTCCTGTACAATGTCACAAACCTCTGTCCATAGTTCTTCAGGCACTCTATCAGATCTAATCCCTTGAATCTATTTGTCATTTCCACTGCATAATCATAAGAGATTTGATTTAGGTCATACCTGAATGGTCCAGTGGTTTTCCCTACTTTCTTCGACTTAAGACTGAATTGGGAAATAAGGAGTTCATGATCTGAGCCATAGTCAACTTCAAGTCTTGTTTTTGCTGACTGTATAGAGCTTCTCCATCTTTTGCTGTAAAGAATACAATCAATCTGATTTCAGTATTGACCATCTGGTGATGTCCATGTGTAGAGTCTTCTCTTGTGTTGTTGGAAGAGGGTGTTTGCTATGACCAGTGCGTTCTCCTGGCAAAACACTGTTAAACTTTGAACTGTTTCATTTTGTACTCCTAGGTCCATTTTGCTTGTTACTCCAGGTATCTCTTGACTTCCTACTTTTGCATTCCAATCTGCTATATTGAAAAGTACATCTTTTTTGGGTCCTTATCAATACTGCAGAGCACGCATGGGCTGATTTCTCCCTGACTAACTCAAAGTCTGGACTAAGTTGTTGTGTTCAGTTGCTCAGTTGTGGCCAACTCTTTGCAACTCCATGGATCTCAGCATGCAAGGCTTTCCTTTCCTTCAATATCTCCTGGATTTGCCCAAGTTCATGGCCATTGCATTGGTGATGCCATCCAACCACCTCATCTTCTGTCGCCCTCTTCTTCTGCCTTCAATCTTTCCCAGCATCAAGTTGTTTTAATGAGTCAGCTGTTCACATCAGGTAGCCAAAGTATTGGAGCTTCAGTGTCAGTCCTTCCAATGAGTATTCAGGGTTTATTTCCTTTAAGATTGACTGATTTGATCTCCTTGCTGTCCAAAAAACTCTCAAGATTCAAGATTCTTTTCCAGCACCATAGTTTGAAGGCTTCGATTCTTCAGCACTCAGCCTTCTTTACGGTCCAGCTCTCACAACTGTACATGATTACTGGAAAGACCATAACCTTGACTATATGGACCACTGTCAGCAAAGTAATGTCCCTGTTTTTTAACACTCTATCTAGGTTTGTCACAGTTTTCCTGATAGGAAGCCATCATCTTCTAATTTATTGGCTGTAGTCACCATCCACAATGATTTCAGAGCTCAAGAAAAGGAAATCTGTTGCCACCTCCACCTTTTTTCCCTTCTATTTGCTATGAAGTGATGGGACAAGATACCATGATCTTAGTTTTTTTTTAATATTTACTTTTAAGCCAGTTTTTTCACTCTCCTCCTTCATCCTCATCAAGAGGTTCTTTAGTTCTTCTTCACTTTCTGACATTAGAGTGGTATCATCCTCATATCCTCATACCATCCACAACGCCCCCAGAAAAGGTGTTGGTTGATATAGATAGCAGAATGGTAGCCATGGAAGCTGGAATCCACTAAGAGTGTATAACGACTCACCTACCAAATCAACTAGCCCTGAAAATGGATGGTGCTGGATGCTCATCAGACCCTCTGGACTACATATGTCTAGTGAAAATCTTGGGTCATGCCTGCCTCTATACAATAACCAATAATGTGGACATGATCACCAAGAGAAATGACACCTTATTTTTAAAAATGAGCA
Organism: Budorcas taxicolor; assembly: GCF_023091745.1. NCBI lineage: Eukaryota > Metazoa > Chordata > Mammalia > Artiodactyla > Bovidae > Budorcas > Budorcas taxicolor. The sequence goes on along the minus strand of NC_068921.1, from coordinate 62,881,995 downwards.
GTATGCCAAAATATAAATATTTTAATCCATTAATCTCTTGTAATCTGCTAGAATGAATGGTTTCAAGATTTGACTTCTGGCTCTTTTAACTTAAAGATAAATATTTCCCATTTTCCTTTCAGGTATCCCCCTCTTCAGAGGCCTGATCCCCAGAGCTCTAAACCAACAGATATTTCCCATCACAACTCAACAAAGTTCAGTTGATTTTGCAGTCTTCACGAGACTGTTTCTTAGACCCACATTCTCCCTGCTCAGGAGATTTACAACTATGCCTGAGTTTTCCAGTGATGAATGATACTCAATTAACAAAAACAATAGCTATTTTGAACTCTGAGATGACATACTAATATTTATGAGATTCAGTGAAAGCAGTGCTTATAAGAAAATTTACAATTGTAAGTGAGTATTATTAAAATCATTTGAATCAACAGTCTAACATTTTTCCTTAAACCACAAATAAGAGCAAATTAAACAGAAACAAGTAGAAGGCAAGAAATAACAAAGATGGGAGATATCACACTACTGCTTTATTTCTGAGTTATAAGGTCCATGCTGTTGCAAATGGCAAAATTTTATCTTTTTCTGGGTGAACAGTATTCTAAACACACACACACACACACACACACACACACACACACACACACACACCTTTTTTATCATCCGTTGATGGATACTTAGGTTGCTTCTGTATCTTGGAAATAATAAATAATGCTGCTATGAAGACTGGGGTGTGTGCGTCTTTTCAAGTAAATGTTTTTGTTTCTTTTGAATATATACCAAGGACTTAGATTGCTGAGTTATATGGCAGTTCCACTTTCAATTTTTTGAAAATGTTACATGTTGTTTTTCACAGTGGCTGTGGCAATTTACAGTCCCACCAGTAGTGAACATGGATTCTTTTTTCCCCAAATCCTCCCTAACACATTATGTGCCCTTTTTGATGATAGTCACTGAGACAGGTGTGAAGTGATATATCATCATGGCTTTGATTTGCATTTCCCTGATGACTAGCAGTGTTCAGCATCTTTTCATGAGCCGTTTGTCTATTTGCATAACCTCTTTAGAAAAATGTCTATTTGTATATTCTGCTTATTTTCTTAATACATTTTTGGATGTTGAGTTATAAGAGTTGTTTATATATTTGGATATTAAACCTTTATCGGTCATATAATTTGCAAATATTTTCTCTGCTCTGTAGGCTGTCTTTTTCATTTTGTTGATGATTTCCTTTGCTGTGCAAAAGCTTTTAAGTTTAATTATGTTCCATTTGTTTATTTTTGCTTTTATTTCCTCTGTTTTAGGAGACAGGTCCAAAAAACATTGCTACAATTTAGAGTATTCCGCCTACATCTTCCTCTAAGAGTTTTATGTCTTCTGGTATTACACTTAGTTCTTTAATGCATTTTGAGTTTACTTTTGTCTATAGCATTAGAGAATGTTCTAATTTTATTCTTCTATGTATAGCTGTCCAGTTTTCCCAGCAGCACTTACTGAAGAGACTGTCTTTCCTCCATTGTATATTCTTGTCTCCAAATGGGAAAGGAAATTTAAATTATCAGTGTCTGCAGATGACATGATACTATACATCAGTGATCCCCAATATCTTTGGCACCAGGGACCTGTTTTTTGCAAGATAATTTTTCCATAGACTGGGAAGCAGGCATCAGGGTACCCCTGCTATATATAAAAGATGTAAAGATGGCCACCAGAAAACCACTAGAGCTCATCAATATATTCAGTAAAGTTACAGGGTACAAAAATAATACTGTTGTATTTTTGTACACTACCAACTAACTCTCAGGAAGAAAAACAAAGGAAACATTCCCATTTACCACTGTAATAAAAGGAATAAACTACCTAGGGATAACCTTCCTAAGTAGGTGAAAGATCTGTACTCAGAAATCTATAAGACATTACTGAAAGAAATTGAAGACAATACAAAGAGATGCAGATGCAGACACTATGTTCTTTGATTGGAAGGATATTGTTAAAATATTGGTTAAAATTGATGTAATGCTAAAGAAATCTACAGATTCAAGTCTATCCCTGAGAAAATACCAATGACATTTTTCACAGAACTAGAACACATGATCAAAATTTGTGTAGAAACACAAAAGGCCTTCAATAGCCAAAACGATCTTGCGTCCAACTCTTTGTGTCCTCATATAGTCCATGGAATTCTCCAGGCCAGAATACTGGAGTGGGAAGCCTTTCCCTTCTCCAGGGGATCTTCCCATCCCAGGGATTGAACCCAGGTCTCTTACATTGAAGGCAGATTCTTTACCAAGCTGAGCCACAGGGGAAGCCCTGAGAAAGAATAGAGCTGGAGAAATCACACTCTCTGATGTTAGACTATACTACAAAGCTACAGTAATTGAAACAGTGTTGTACTGGCACACAAAAAAAAAAGATAAGTGAAGCAGCAGACAGACCAGAAATAATCCCACTCACTTAAGATCAATTAATCTATGAAAGGTTAAAAAAAAAAAAAAAAACTTCTAAATTGTGATTTTTATGTCTTCAGTATCAGTACATTTAGGGAAACTGCTCCTGTTATCTGGAAGGATAGCATAACACAGAAGAGGTTTACTTATCCAGGAATTTGAACACTGAGCTCAAACTTTGATTTAAATTAGCCAAAGAAACATGTTAAAGCAACCTCCACAAGCTCCTACTACCCTGACAACTCTAACGCTACAGGGTAGCTCTCAGATAATTTAGCCTTCAAGACACCTTCTCATCTGTAACCTGTCAAATTCCTTCCCAATAAATTATTTTTGACTATGTCAAATTTGGTTTTGAGTTATACAGTTTTTGGAAAGGGAATAGGCTTTCTTGTTCTATGCCTGGGTTTTAATGGATTGTGTTTTTCATATGTCTTAGTTTGAATAGTATGAGCTGGTAGCTATCTACTAAATAGTCTATACCACTTAGAAATCCCTTTGCCTTAAAGCATAAGAACCCTTGATTTTCTGTGACTTTTAACACATTTGACATTGTTATTCTCACACAGCATTTGAGAGGTTGACTAGGGATTTTTAGCTGAAATGTAGAATGTAATATATTATAATTGTGTACTTTTAAAATAATATAGTCTTTTAGTCATTGTCTTCAAGCAGAATACCTGACTTCCTGAATAGATCATTGATGTTAAGTGGGAGTTGCCTACATTTTACTTTCCAGTGTTCTTTAATAAAGAAAGCAACTGAGAAGCCTGAAAAATGAACACTGATTGAAGAAATTGGCTGTATCTACCATAAACCCTGTATCAGATAATCGACAACTGCACCTCTCCTCCATTTCTTGTATGCTAAGAGATTCTGTTCTGTCTAATTTGAAGAGGCTGTTTTCTTTGGCAGAATGCTGATGGCAGCATATTTCACAGATGACACTCGGTTAGCAGTGAAAGAGTTATAGTCAGACTAAGAACACAGAAGTTAGTGTATAAACAAATTTGTGATTGTTTCAGAATGAGTCCCAAAGTCACATGGCTCAACTAGACTTACTTGAAATAAACAATGTTCTGTGTTCCAATATTTGGCTCAGCAAATTCCCACACCAAACTTAACTCTTCCACTATTGCCACCTTCCAATCCATTTACACAGTGCATAGAATGCTTTCTAGATTATAATTTTGATTCTCTTACTTCCTCATCAATGCTGACTGACTTTTCCTTAAAAGTTACAAATACTCACTACTTTAGAGAACCTTTTAAAAGCAACCACCTGCCCTCTGAATTATGTCCAAACCTTTCTTGATCTTTTATATAAGCATTCCTGTCATTTACCATCAATAATATTAAATTTGCAACATCAGGATAAACAGAAAATAGGAAACAAATATTAGGAAAAACATCCATAAAGAGGTTCAGAAACTAAGACAGCATCAGTAATCAACAAAGCTTCAGGAGGTAAAAAGCATTAGTTGAATGTATGTGTGTGCACGCGGTCATGTCTGACTCTTTGCGGCCCCATGGATTGCATTAAAAGCAATGTAAAAAAGAAAGCCATAGGAGAAACCAATAAGCAAATAGGGGCCTATTTAAGGGAATTAATTTTACATAGACATACGATACTGCACATACATTTTATGATAAAATAAAATACTAGTCTCCTTCAGAAGATTTGTATTCAGAGATAAAATGTTTTGAAACACCAATCTTGAATAAAGTGTTACAGACATACACTAGTATTGAACTCAAGTTGTTGAAAATATGAGAAATGAAGAAAATGTAACACAGAGCTAATGCATTTTCCCTAAAAATTAGTAATTCAGTACATATACTAAATAGATCAAAGGTATAATAAACTAAATCATGTAAGAATCTGAGGCTGAAATTTACAGTAAAAAGATTACTCAAAATTCAAATATTTAATCTTTGTATTGGCTCAGACACTGTCTACCATTACAGGAGTATAGAAGGCAAATGAAAAAAAGAAAACCTCTTTTAAATATACTGCTTGATACCTGAAGCATAAAGTTGTTTAAAAAAATGAGTAAATTTGGAATCTGACAGAATTTTCTAAAAAATAATCTCTTCACTCACTGGACATATAATTTTAACAAATAATTTTACTTCTTTAATCATAATTTATAGATTATTAAAGTAAGTATAATATTTAAAGTTCATTAAATATTATAGGAAAATATATTTCCTATAAAATAGAATAGCATTTAGATTTTACCTTTGTATTTCATATAAATTATGAGTTAAACAAAGTTTTTCTATTAAATTTAACAAGATACAGTTCATGGAATGTATTCATTTTATACCTTTCAAGAGATTCTGTATTATCAGTCACAAATACACCTCTTCCCAGCAATTAATAGTTAGCAAATAAAAATCATGAGTAGCAACTATAGCTTTAGAGGATACTGGAGAATTGAGTAGATATGCAGAATTTTGTCAGCTATGAAGAACAGTTTGAATATTCTCCTGAAAGAAAGTGGTCCTTTTAAATGTGTATTACTCAGAAATACAAAAATTAAAATTGAGATGACTTCTCTACATGCAACGTAGAAAACAGATGATACTATGAAAAATTCTGAGCGAAGAGGCAAGTTTAGGGGATGTAGCAAAATTCTGCAAAGAATGACATTGTTCAAAGCTAAAAACTGGAGACAGATAAAGGGTATGGATAACAGTCCTGGTGAGTAAATGAGAATGGAAAGTTGGGCAGAATAAAGAATTCTATGATCGTCCCAAAAGCATATATTCAGTATGGCATCTGAAATTATTTAGATCAACTGCCAGACAAGCAGCAGGGGTCACACTGCTGGAAACGAAAGGTAACACCTATACATGCTTCACAGCTTTGTTATTCGGGAGTGTGGTTCTTAGAACAGCAGCACTGGTCTTTGCCTAGAGTTTTATTACAGTTTTAGGGTTGTTAAGTCCTACCCTAAAACTACTGAATGGGAATAAAAATTTTCACATGACAACTCACCTAGTAATAACTGTGAACTAAGGATAAAATTGGGCTTCCCTGGTGGCTCAGAGGTTAAAGTGTCTGCCTGCAATGTGGGAGACCTGGGTTCGATCCCTGGGTTGGGAAGATCCCCTGGAGAAGGAAATGGCAACCCACTCCAGTATTCTTGCCTGGAGAATCCTATGGACAGAGGAGCCTGGTGGGCTACACAGTCCACGGGGTCGCAAAGAGTCAGACACGACTGAGCAACTTCACTTTCACTTTCACTTTAAGGGTAAAATTATGGATAGATCCTCTCCAAGTCTTTAATCATTTGAGGGATTCATGTTTCCTAACTGCAACTTTATAGTCTACAGATCTAGAGATCCTGGTTTCTGGGATGGTTTTGAACACTTATAGTATAGGACATAGTGTGTAGCCCACTAAAATTAAAGCTACCACTGGGCTCTTGCAATGAGTAGGCATGTAGGTAAAGAAGGAGTTACTTAAGAGAAATAGGCTTTATTATTAAAAAAAGAGAGTTTCTCTCGCAAAGTATAATCAGTGCAAGTTATCTTTTTAATTTAGTGATTTTCATGAGGGTATGCTTAAATGTGTAATTTCAGCAATGATGTCCTGACAAAATATTATAATCAAGGACTTTGATTCCACGGGGATAAAGATTACCCACTGAGCAAGCAGCCTGCAGTAGGTGTACCAAGAGTAAGAAACTAGAATGAGTGGCAGAGAAAGGTAATGGATACAGACAATGGACTTGCGATCCACTGCATCCATCAACAGGGAATGCTGAGTGACTTTTCCTTAAAAGTTACAAATACTCACTACTTTAGAGAACCAGGGATGGTACAATGTAAACGTTATATGATATGTATGACTAGATCTGGGTCATACGGTGGTGGTCTAGTTGCTAAGTCACGTCCAACTCATTGTGACCCCATGGACTGTAGCCGACAAGACTCCTCTGTTCATGGGATTTCCCAGGCAAGAATATTGGAGTGGGTGGCCATTTATTCTCCATGAGAGCTTCCTGACCTAGGGATTGAACCCAGGTCTCCTGCATTGCAGGCAGACTCTTAGCAGCTCTTGAATCTGACACATCCAAATTCCCTCCACTTTTTCCATTTCCAAATATGCCAGCCCACATTAGCACTTAACATATCTTTGCCTGAAGATTGTCTCAACACAGTTAATTCTTCTGCCAAAAGTACTGGGGAATTACCATCAGAAGTTCCCTACAAAGCAATAGATAAATATACCTATTCTACTGCAGTTCTGTTTATATAATCGAATCATATATTCTATCCTGACACTAAGACATCACCCATAGAACTTATCTCCAGGTATTCACTGTAGTAGTTTATCTAATAACAAACTCCTCTGGGACCTTTGCCCTCTCTTCTCATTTCCACACTCACCTACCACTGTTTCTAAGATTCTCAAACCTGTAAACTCATGCTTCATGCACAGTTGTTCAGTCATGTCTAACTCTTTGTGACCCCATGAACTGTATCCCACCAGGCTCCTCTACCCATGGGATTCTCCAAGCAAAAATATCACTAGCTTCCAAATCATTGTCTCAGGTGACTTCAAACTAAGATGAGTGCTATCAGTATATACTTACATGGGATTTGTGAATTTGGGAAAAAAGTGCTTATTGGGGGCTTGATAAATTGTAGCAGGACAAAGAGATTCACAATAAGAAACAGCACAGTTTGAGGAAGACAAGAAAATGCTACAATGGTTATAAGAAAAAACAGGAGAAAAATTGTGAGAATTTGCTATCAACAAGCTAAAAGACAACAAAAAACAATAAATGTCCACAGTGCCAACAATTTCAGAAATGTTCACTATTTTATTAACTAAATTTTGTCCATTCGTTTAAGCATATTGATAATATCTGTGGCATGTGGGGACAGGGGTCAGATTCCTTCTCATATAAGAGGTTAACAGGAAGAAGACAGAAGAGGTTAATTTTGGGGGTGACAGAGAAGGGCAATGGGAAAGAATAAAATTTGATAAAGGGCTTAAAGAAAAGTGAAATCTTAAAGAGATGTAAATCATGAAGACAGGAAACTAATGAATGAAAAAATACAGAGGGACACCAGGAGTATCAGGTCAAAGAATCTTGACTGAGGGTGAAGTGTGACAAAGTAAGAAATAGAAAAGGAGAAGAGTTTGGGGAGGAGAATGTAATACTTGAAATTAAACTAAAAAAGGAAAGGTTAGGAAATACTTTTTTTTTCCCTTTAAAGATGAAATTTTCAAGTGGAAGCAATATTTTTGTGACCTGCAATCACAGAAATCTAAACTTAAACTCCCTTCAAGGTGCAATAAATAGACAAAATATAAGGTTCCTCCTTAAATACAAGACTTAGAGAAATATGCATACTTAAAGATACATTTTTAAAATCTGAAGATACATTTTTAAAATCTGAATTTCAGGTATTTACTATCAAAGTAGCCTAGATTTATGATATAAATAAAAATGTTCCACTTAATTAAAGCTTGATGAGTCACTGCCTGAGGGGAATTCATGATTAATTGGTATTTGCCAAAATTTCTCTAAATAGGTCAGGCATAGAAGAGTCAGGTAATTCTTGTAGGATTTTGGTAATAAGTAATACTATTTGACAATCTATATCTTAAGTTTACTGTGTAACTATTATTGTTTCATTTACTTTTATTTTTTACTTTTTACTTACTCTTTAGTTCGGTTCAGTCGCTTAGTCATGTCCGACTCTTTGTGACCCCATGAACTGCAGCATGCCAGGCCTCCCTGTCCATCACCAACTCCTGGTGTCCACCCAAACCCATGTCCATCTCATCCTCTGTTTTCCCCTTCTCCTCCTGCCCTCAATCTTTCCCAGCATCATGGTCTTTTCAAATGAGTCAGCTCTTCGCATGAGATGGCCCAAGTACTGGAGTTTCAGCTTCAACATCAGTCCTTCCAATGAACACCCAGGGCTGATCTCCTTCAGAATGGACTGGTTGGATCTCCTTGCAGTCCAAGGGACTCTCAAGAGTCTTCTCCAACATCACAGTTCAAAAGCATCAATTCTTCAGCACTCAGCTTTCTTCACAGTTCAACTCTCACATCCATACATGATCACTGGAAAAACCATAGCCTTGACAAGACAGACCTTTCTGGCAACATAATGTCTCTGCTTTTGAATATGCTATTTACGTGGGTCATAAATTTCCTTTCAAGGAGTAAGCATCATTTAATTTCATGGCTGCAGTCACCATCTGCAGTGATTTTGGAGCCCAGAAAAATAAAGTCAGCCATTGTTTCCACTGTTTCTCCATCTATTTGCCATGAAGTGTGGGGACCGGATGCCATGATCTTGGTTTTCTGAATGTTGAGCTTTAAGCCAACTTTTCCACTCTCCTCTTTCACTTTCATCAAAAGGCTCTTTAGTTCTTCTTGACTTTCTGCCATAAGGGTGGTGTCATCTGCATATCTGACGTTATTGTTATTTATTGACTTTATTTTTAAATTGTAAATTATGACCTGTGTACAAAAATGGGTGATTCATCAATACTGATTTCAATGCATTGTCATAAAGTGAACATGTGTCTAACCACCACTCAAGAATCAGCACGTTTCCAGGAACCCAGAAACAACAATTTTTCACCATCTCATCAACATATACTCTCCATTCCCCAAAGCTATCTACTATCTTGACTTCTAACAATATAACTCAGAATTGCCTGATTTTGTACTTTAAGTAGAACCATATAGTATAGATATCTTTATATATGATGTCTTGTGCCCAACGGTAAGTTTGTGAGACTAATCCATACTATTATATGTAGCTGTAGTTCTTTACATTTAATTGAACCTCAATATTTTTACAGGGTGAAGATAATATAATTTATAAATTCATTCTACGTCTACTTCTGATGGCTGTTTGAATTTTATTGATTTTGTGTTGAAAACATCCTACTCCTTTTGTGATTAGAACTGCACTTTTGCAATGTCATTATATGTAGATCTATATTCCATCTGGAATGAATTACAGGTAACATTGCTTTGAAATTCTCACGCATGTCCCTTGGTGCACATGGAATTGCCAGGTAACAGACTGTACATAAACTCAACTTTAGCAAACAACATATCAGTGTTTTAGAGTGTCAGTTACACTCCATCCTACCTCCACCTTGGTCTTGACAGTCATTTTGTGGCCATTTTGGTTTTAGATATTTTATCCAATTTAGATATTCCCATTACCAGAAAATGTCTCTCGGATTTAACATGTTATATCAGATAAATTGAAAAGATTCCAGACTCAGTAGTAAATGTAAATCACATTTAGTCACCAAAGTTGAACACAGTTAAATGCTAATACGTGGGCATTTTGAAATAGGAAAGATCCTATGACTGGTCTAATATAACTCTTCTGTAAACATAAAAATACTAATAGTTGAAGTTAGCCATACTGAGTTAGACCTGAAGAATTAAGGCAAATTATTTAACTTCTTTGAAACTATTTTTTTCTCATTTAAGATAACACTAACATGATTTACTTGATGATGTTGATTGAAAATTATATTAAATAACGGAATGCCTAGGATCTTTGCACATTACATACCATCAGTACATCCAAGATTCTTTACCTCTGTATTTTACAAAGGTAGAAACAAGACCAGAAATTTAAGTTCTGCTGCTGCTAAATTGCTTCAGTCTTGTCCAACTCTTTGCAACCCTATGGACTGTAGCCTGTCAGGTTCCTCTGTCCATGGGATTCTCCAGGCAAGAATACTGGAGTGGGTTGCCATTTCCTTCTCCAGGGGATCTTCCAGACCCAGGGATGGAACCTGCATCTTGTATGTCTCCTGCATTGGCAGGTAGGCAGTTTTTTTTTTGTTGTTTGTTTGTTTTTACTGAAAATGCCACCTGAGAAGTCCGAGATATAAGTTGACTATATCTATATTATCAAAAATATTTAATAGATGGCCTGGGGCTAAAAATAGGACCCTAATTCACTTTCTGGTATCATCTAAAAACTGTTATTTCAACTTCATTGCATGCAATATGACCAAGGAGAAAAACTCTCCTACTTACTCTGACTACTAAAGCATTGGTATATTTTAAGTAAAACATCTAAACATATTTAATTTCACATTAAACATCATTCTTAAGAGTTTCAAGTAAGGCACCTGAAAAACTGATAAATTAGAAATTCTAAATATATTTGTATATTTTGTATATTTTTCCTATTTATTATGTTCATAAAATCTGATTACTTACAGTAAACTGCTCCAGTTTTACAACTCAGGCTTAAGATTTCATTTATCATCTCTGAGACATCTATTTTTTATTGCTTCATGTTGCTTATATGAGACAACTCTATCTACATGCCTGAAATGTTTTTCCTGCTAGTAGGATCCCATTCATTCTCCTGTATATATTTATTTAAATATCTCTGACTTTATAACATGAAACAACAAAAGGACTTAAAAGAAGGATATAATTCAATATCCAGTTTCTACAGAAAGTTCAGAGAAAGCATTTTTATCCTTCCTGTAACTAAGGTATTTCCAAGCCTCTGTAAACAATTAACCCAGGCACAGTAGGTTAGCCAAAGATATGTTAACGCAAGTTCAGATGAGCTGATTTAATCTGAACCCACAGGTATTTTCAACAAGATCAACTAACAGCTCATCTGGATTGTGATTGTAGAAGGGAATAGTTTTTCCACAAAAATATTCCACAAGAACATTTTAATCCCAGCACTGGTCCCTGTTTTTCCTGCACCAACATAAAAAGAGAGCAATTCCTTGTACAAAGAGAAAGATTTAATTTAGATCTAGTGTCCATCATTCAAATAGCCATTAAAAAAAATCCTTGCATCCTTTGATACACATTCCAAAAAAAAATCTGTTTTGCTGCAGTGTGTACAAAATATATCTCATTAGCACTGTGCATCAAAGCTCAGTACTTTGACATCATTAAACATATACTGTGAATTTGGTATCCATGTTCTTATGATTCTTATCTTGCAATAAAAAAAGAAATATTCTGATGTTATTTTCTTACTGCAGTAAACCATGATTTTCTGTTTATCTCTGTTTCTTAATCCTACAATTCCTAAGAGTTTTGTTTTACAATAATCCTTGATTAGGTGAACATTACGCTGGCATGTGTTTTAAACAGAGCACTTACAACTGTTTTATTCTACAGAACACTTGATTGAAACATCAAACACAGTTTCTTCCTGGTTTCTTCAACATGATCATATAAAGGATTAAAACAACAATTAAAAACAAACCAAAAAAAAGAGGTTGCTCTTAAGATGCTCAGGACATTTTTTTCCTCTGAAGGTCACAGGGATAATACAAATTTAAGATAACCTGTATGCTTAATGAGAACAATTAACCAGACAATTTGCTATACTCTTACATCTGACCTTCCATGGATGAAGTTATCACCTACTAACACTTTTATTAGCTTTTGATTTTTTTAATAATGCAAATTTTAAAGTGACAATAAGTCACACACCATGGGCTAATGATAGTATTAAAATTCAAACCACTGCTCATAAAACAGTTTAAGTCTCTTTGCCCTTTATAAGCCACATTTCAGTAGGTGTATTGGCTGAAAGCAGAGAAATAAAATGGTGCTTCCAAGCCTTTCTTGCCAGGTAAGCATGTTTCTTGAAAACTCACAGGCACCAATTCCTTCTGTGCAACTGGTCTACCTGGAGGTACACATGCACAGAGGCAGAGAGGTTGTCTTCATTGACTATTCTATGACTGTATCTTTGTTATTTTTTTTTAATCAAGGTGTGACCCCTACATTTGAGCTTTATCTTTTGCATTCTCTCCAGAAAGCACATTTGGTTCAGATATTTACTTAAAAGAAATCATATTAAAGTCCTAATGTCAAGTCACTTAAGATTATCCCAATGCTTCTTAGAGATAGTGAATATATATGTACCTGTAAGTCCTTGTGAAAAGAGTTAAGGGATATGTTTCATATATATAACAATACACACCCATCAAATGTTTTCATGAACCAGAACTTTCAAAACACATTGAAAAACCTTTCTAATTTATGTGTCTCTAAAAAACTGTGTAGTTTCCAGACAGTATGTTTTATTATAGGTGGTATTTTAGTCTCAGTTCAAACCTAATACTTCTAGCCTTAGAGACCCATACATTAGTTCTCAGTTTTTATTCAGAGTTTAAATTGTTATCCACATTTAAGATGATGTTTCTCTTTTGAAGGTCCAAGAACAAAGACAATCCTCTAACAAGGTAGAAAACCACCATTTCCACAGTCATATTGCTCCAAACATTTCCCTTAAGGAGAATCAGATTATACTAATAAATATCTTGTCTCTACTTATGAAGCATACTTGGTTGACTATTTTCTCTTTCTAAAATGCCACTACAAGTAAAGATTGTGTGCATGGTTATAACAATTTTATATATGTGTATCTTGTCAATGAATAAATACATGCACATGTTAATAAATTTTCCTCTAAGCTTTCATTGTATATATTTTCTTAAATTCATTTATTTAAAAGGGCACTTTAATAGAAAAAATATATTAATATATATGTAATTGGAAAGATGTATATCTTTTTGTTAGAAAGCTGATTCAGCATCATTAGCATAAATCCTACATGAATTACTTGAGTCTTTTGTACCATATGACTAATCTAGAGTAACTCGGGCAAATGCCAATTATACAAGGATCCCCTAGGAAGTTGTACAGTTTTCTATTCTGTTAACTATGCAGTCCTTCTTTATTTATTCAGGTGTTTTCACAGCAGTATCATAAGTTAGGTAGAATAGATACACTTAACCTCAATTAACAGGTATAAAAACGTAAATCTTTGGAATATTCATATTCATTTTTTTAAACTCTACATTTTTCAGGTTGTCCAGTTTCACATTACAGAAAAAATTAAAATGGCTGGAATTTACATAAGAAAACAATTTGTTTCTCTCATGTATACAATTCAGATACTGACAGTGAGGTTTGATTTGGTGACAGATGATGTTTTCAGTTCCCAGACTCTTACTTACTACCACTCTACAGACACAAGCCATTATGGTCCCATGTAGCAGCTAGGGTTCCATTGGAGAAAGGAAATTATGTATCCATATTTACACTTACATCACTGGACAGGGTTTAGTTTCAGCACATATCCAACAGCAAACAAGGCTGGAAAACACTGTTATTTTCACTGAATGAATAATTAATAAAGATGAAGCAGAGGAGGGGGATCAGACTGTGGACTTGGCAACTAAAATGATATTCCACAAAAATGGATTAGAACATACATCTTTAGGTTTGGAATTTTCTCTTTTTGTTGTTAACATTCCCTTAATTTTATAGTTATTTCCTTTGTCTGTAAATTCAAACACTTAAAATTGACTTATAGTAATACATATTTCCATATCCTAATAATTTAGGTAATTATAAAAAAGACACTGTAGCAAAAGAAGGCAGTTAAAAGTAGGAACATAATTTCTATTATTATTAGTTATAGTAATATATTAATACATGTGTTTAAAATATATGGTATTATATATAAGAGAAATATGAAAAGGAGGAAATAATTTTCTTATAGAAGTAAAAATTATTTTAATAAGCATTCTTTAATAAAATTTCAATTTATTTATTTACAATAAGCATATACCTTAACTTGTTTTGCCACTTAATGTTTAAAAATTAGAGTCCAGAAAAGTGGTAAAAAAAAAAAAAACTTTAAGAACAAAAATACATAAACTCAATCATATCTAATAGCATATATTTCACATATCTGTGTATTATCTTTATGTTTGGATTATTTAAAAATGGTCCAAAGATATCATGGTCAACCCAGTATCTGATGTGGTTAGGATCTGCTATGTATCAGACTTTAGCTACCAATGACAATAACATTAACAGCCAATTTAAGTGCTGGTGGTGAAAATGGTTTTCACATATGGTATAAGGTTCCCTCGTTGTTTAGTCACTGTTGAGTCCAGCTCTTTTGTAGAGCCATGGACTGTAGCCCACCAAGCTCCTCTGTTCATGGGATTTCCAAGGCAAGCATCCTGGAGTACACTGCCATTTCCTTCTCCAGGGGATCTTCCTGACCCAGGGATTGAACCTGTGTCACCAGCAATGGCAGATGGATTCTTTACCTCTGAGACACGAGGGAAGCCCATAAGATTCCCTTGTTTATATTCATACTCAATTTAAAGTATAAAAATATAAATTTTCCCTAAGGAAAAATTTAATGTGTATGATTTTTTCTTGAAAGAATATCTTTGGACTCCAATATCTTCTAAGAGCCAGTGATAGTCCCGTGTGTGGGCAAATTTTATTTTTCACAGTTTAATGTTCCCCCAGAAGTTTTTTTTTTTTTTTTTCCCAAAATAGACTTTCTTTTTCTAATCCAGTTATAAAAATAATATACTGCTATTTTCCTTAGAGACTTGATCCAAAATATATTCTCAGTTTCAGCACAGAGGAAAAAAAAATCTAGTGTTGTACGGCTTTAACTTTTCACACTAAAAACTGTATAGGACAAAAATTTGAACTTTTAAGCTCATGAAAATCTCACCCTTGACAAGCATGCACTTTAAAAGAGATTGCATATTCAATTAGAACAGAAAGTAACTGTCTTAAGTTATAAATTAAGAAAGCTTAAAATGTTACTGCAACTTAAAACAAATATAACAAAGAGGGTAATAAATTAAGAGAAGCTTATTTTTTGCAAGGTTCATTTTCGATAAAAATTTACCAGAAAGTCTTGGAAGATCCTCCAGTTAATCTGACTGAGTCTAGATAATTTGAAAGGTTAATCCTATTGCATAATTATCTGGTACAATGAGAACCAGAATGGATGTTTTATAAATAATGGATAACCTAAAAGCAGTTCAAAATGGCAAAAATGCTCTTAAACTATTATAGACAGATTTCCACATCTAGCTATAATAAGACACCTTATAGTAGAACAATTCTCACTGAAAGAAAAAAAGAAGCAGGATCAAATTTTTAAGAATAAGCTTGTCTGTCATTAGAGAACTGCAAATTGGAACAATATTGTGATACTTCTATGTACCTAATGCAATGACTAAATCCAAAATATCAAATGCAGGCAATGATATGGAGCAAAAGTAACTCTAATTTGCTACTAGTGGAAACGAAAAGTGGTACAGCTACTGTGGAAGACAGTTGGCTCTTTCTTATAAAACTCGGTACATTCTTACCGTGTAGTACAGTTATCATACTCCTTGGTATTGATCCAAAGAAGTGGGAAACAGACATTGACACAAAACCTGCACACAAGTGCTCTTATAAGCTTAACTTATAATTGCCAAAACTTGGAAATACCAAGATGGTTTTCAGTACATGGATGGATTAAAAACGATGTCGTATATCCATATGATGGGATTCTTCCCAATGATTAAAAGAAATGAACTCTCAACAACCTCCCTTGGCCCAATACACACAAACTTAAATGCACTTGCTAGGTGAAAGAAGTCAATCTGAAGAGGTAAAATGTGAATGATTCCAACTATATAGCATTCTGAAAAAGATGAATTTATAAAAATAGTAAAATTATTCATGGTGGACACATACTGAAAGAAGGGAGAGTGTGATGAATAAATGGAGCATGGGAGGTTTTTTTTAAGACACTGAAATTATTCTGTAAATTGCTGTAATGGAAAAAACCTGTAACTATATATCTGTTAAAACCCACATAACATACAACACAAGGTGAGCATAATTTAAACTATGGGACTTTAATTTAAAAATGTATCCATATTGGTTCATTAACCATAAAAAATAATAATATACTAATGCAAAATATTACTTATAGGGACACTGGGGAGGAACAGGTTTATGATAACTCTTTGTACTTTCTGCTCAATTTTTCTATAAACCTAACACTGCTTAAAATTGTCTATTAATTTAAAAAAACACAGAATAAAACTACTCTCAAAATAGTCAATATTATATTCACTTCAAGGAAGTGCTAGGCACAACTGTCACTTGGAAGAATAAAGTAGAACTTCAGTTCAGTTCAGTGGCTCAGTCATGTCCAACTCTTTGTAACCCCATGAACCGCAGTACATCAGGCCTCCCTGTCCATCACCGCCTCTTTGTCCATCAAAACCTCCCGGAGTCCACCCAAACCCATGTCCATCATGTCGGTGACACCATCCAACCATCTCATCCTCTGTCGTCCCCTTCTCCTCCTGCCCTTAATCTTTCCCAGCATCATGGTCTTTTCAAATGAGTCAGCTCTTCGCATCAGGTGGCCAAAGTACTGGAGTTTCAGCTTCAACATCAGTTCTTCCAATGAACACCCAGGGCTGATCTCCTTCAGAATGGACTGGTTGGATCTCCTTGCAGTCCAAGGGACTCTCAAGATTCTTCTCCAACACCACAGTTCAAAAGCATCAATTGTTCTGCACTCAGCTTTCTTTAGTCCAACTCTCACATCCATACATGACTACTGGAAAAACCATAGCCTTGACCAGATGGACCTTTGTTGACAAAATAATGTCTCTGCTTTTTAATAAGCTGTCTAGGTTGGTCATAACTTTCCTTCCAAGGAGTAAGCGTCTTTTAATTTCATGGCTGCATTCACCATCTGCAGTGATTTTGGAGCCCCCAAAAATACAGTCAGCCACTGTTTCCACTGATTCCCCGTCTATTTGCCATGAAGTGATGGGACCGGATGCCATGATCTTAGTTTTCTGAAAGTTTGCTTAAGTGGCAATATTATTTCCTTTTAAAGCTGGAGTTATAGAAAAGTGGGAAGTAAAACAAATATTGTTATACTGCAGATAATTAAAGTTCATGTTTACCTCCTAGAATAGGAATGAGTGAAATTTTCACTATGTCGTTAAAAATAATGTTAACAGCAGTGTTTTTATTTGCAATTTTTTAGCAGTTGTTTTCTCCTTCAAATTAGATATGCTTAAATTTGTTTCTATTTTATTCTTTGTGCCTCATAATTATTCACATTTGTCAAATTTTCCTGGAAAATCCAGAGAACCTTTTCGTCATAATGAGATCTGGTGATTCAAGAATAATGACACTCTTGCAAATGCACACTTCTGCTGCTTTTCAACTTAACTCATGCTATTTTAGAGATTTATTATAATTAGAATTTTACTATAATAAATTTATATTTTTTTCATTTATTCTATGTTTGTAAAAGGGTATTTGTGATCTTAGCACCAGACATATTCTGATATATGCTAAGTTGACCAGAAAGTGACTTGCATGGAAATATATGGATATTATAAGATCACTGCTGGAAATTTTATTGGCTCTCCCATTAGTATGAATATGAGATATATAACATCATTTATGGGCTTCCCTGGTAGCTCAGCTGGTAAAGAATCCACTTGCAATGCAGGAGACCCTGGTTCCATGCCTGGGTTGGGAAGATCCACTGGAGAAGGGATAGGCTACCTATTCCAGTATTCTTGGGGTTTCCCAGAGGTTCAGCTGGTAAACAATCCACCTACAATGCAGGAGACTTGGGTTCAATCCCTGGGTTGGGAAGATCCCCTGGAGAAGGGAAAAGCTGTGCACTCCAGTATTCTGGCCTGGAGAATTCCATGGACAGTATAGTCCACGGGGTCATTAAGAGTCAGACACGACTGAGTGACTTTCACATTATCACATTAACATCAAGATTAGTAGGCTTATTAGCATTAATGTAATTTGTGCATGAGAATCTAAAGGAGACTAGACTTCCTTAATTCTAAACATTATAACAATGTGCATATTTAAACTGAAACATTTATTTCCCAAAAATGTTTAAAATTGAAACTTGGGATATTAAGGCTTCAGGTAATTTCCCTTCCATATATGTCACCACATCATACATCTTCCTTATTCTCAATTCCTGAGCTCTACCATATAAAACATTTTTCTTGCTGGCAATAGAAGGTGCCAAGTGCTTTCTATTTAGCACACCAATGCTATACAACACAAACTGGCTTAATGCCTACTCATTTTTCAAGGTCTAGTGCAAATGTTACTGCTTTCCTGAAGCTTTTCCAAAAGCTACCATTACCAGACAAATTTAGTTATTAGTGAAACCTGAGATGTTAAACATATAATGTGATATTCACACCTGTACTTGAAAATAGCATAAATATACATTTAATGCATAACTTATGGAATTATTTTATGGATAAATTTCTATATTTACATGGTAGAACCTTTTTTATTATAAGGGGTCTTGATTTGAAAAATGCCCATTGCTAACTGAAATGAAACTCCTTCAGCATGAGCAGCTTGTAGACTTCTTTGGGCCGAGAAATAGACTCTTCAGTATAGAATATGAATAAAATTAATCAGAAAAAATTAGAGATTAGACAATATCAGAATTATATAAAAGTAAACTGCATCCTGGCTAAACAGAGTACTATGGTTATAGTAAATAAGGAAAACATACAAATCACTGTCCTCTTAAAAAAAAAATTTACAAAATGCAACCTCTTATTACCAAGTGAGAAAAATGTCACTTACAAATATGTTTCTCTATTACACAAGGAAAAAGTTGTCATAATACCATGGAAACATTTCCATGTCAAAGGAAAAAGAAGGACTATCTTACCAATATTCTTTTATTTTTAGATTCATCCATTTTCTTAAAAAAAGAAAATTAGAAGTAGTTAAATGCATCATTGAATAACATTATTCTCCTCTAGAAATGGCTACTTAATACACAATTTACACTGACTTATTTTTAATTACATTATACTGATTTTTTCAGTTGTTAAATGTGTATTCTTTAGTAAGTTATGTAATTTATCTAAGAGATTTTTATAGAAAAAAAAATCTCCCAAAACTTCCCATTTCTTCACTAATTATCACATAATGTTCAGGTTTTTTGCAATTATTCAACATATTAATTTAAATGAGCTTTCCTATATTGCCTATGCATTTCCAAAATTTCTAGGTTGCCCTTCCAAAGTAATGTCTTTCTGGCAGCCCCTCTCAGGAAAGGTTTGATTAACTTATGAGTGGGCACAATGCCATGTAAACAGATGGAGAGAGTGTAAACAGAGTATGTCTGTCAATACAGTCACTGTGCTGGTATAAGCCATGATTCCATTCTAACTCACCATATTAATATACAGATTAAACCATACACACCTAATACACAAACTAATGATGAAGAGGGAATTTTAGAAGCTGTTGCAAATTCTCTTAGTCTAGTAAGATAATGTTCTATGCCTTAAAACAGCTTAATAAGCTAGAAAAGTACAAAAATCTGCACTCTACCAATCCATCTGGAGAGTAGTAAGGACTGCCGAAAGGCAGTTTAAATCCCTATGTGTTGTTTTATTTCTTCTTTAATCAAGTATTACATGCGGCCTTACATTTAGGCAGTGTGACATATATTTTAATTCGCTATTTCAGTTTAGTTCAGTTGCTCAATTGAGTCCGACCCCTTGTGACCCCATGGACTGCAGCATGTTATTTACTATGGACAAAATTCAATCCAGCAAAAATAATTCCTATTTTATTAAAAGATAAGGAACAGTTACCCACTAGCTATCTATTTTACATATGGTGCTGTATATATGTCAATACCACTTTCTCAATTTATCCCACCTTCTCCTTCCCCTCTGTGTGCACAAGTCTGCTCTCTATGTGGGAAGATGCTGTATAACTCAGGGAGCTCAGATTGGTGCTCTGTGACAACCTAAAGGGGTAGGATGGGGGCTGGTAGGGAGACTCAAAAGGGAAGGGATATATGTATACTTATAGCTGAAGCACATTGTGTACAACAATGTTTGTTTCTGTACAACAGAAACAAAACTATAAAGCAATTGTTCTCCAGTTAGAAATAAATTTAAAAAAAAATCTGTACCTACAGGAGATGATGGATGTCCAGTGAACTTATTGCAACAATCACTTCATGATGTATATAACATTATGCTGTATACCCTAAACTTATATAGTGCTCTATGTTAAGTATATCTCAATAAAACTAGAAGAAAAAAAAAAGATAAGGAACATAGGCACAGAGATTACTCTTTTCTTTCTTGGTCATTGCAGTTATTAATTATGAAAGGATTTATCTTAGCTGTATGTAATACTGACAACTGTGAATGGATAGTTTGGATTTTTTTACCCTAAGTGTCATTATGTTAGTGTAGATAAACTGTCTTTGGGTGCTGCTGGTATTGTATGATAAGATTCATCATAACTGAGATTTTTATTTTGTCACAAATTGAGCAAGATGGACCCCGCAGAAGTAAGATCAAGTACCTTCCTATTGTACTGTGTTTAGTCCTGTCTGATTCTTTATGACCTCATGGACTGTAGACAGCCAGGCTCCCTTGTTCATGGGATTTTCCAGACAAGAATATTGGAGTGGGTTGCCATTTCCTACTCCAGGGGGTCTTCCTGACCCAGGGATCGACCCTGCCATATTCTGCATCTCATGCATTGGCAGGTGTACTCTTTACCACTGAGCCACCTGGGAAGCCCCAAATGTTTAGGCTAATGCTTTGTGGGCAACCTCCTCTTGACACTCAGATGATGTAAAGAAAGAGTAGAGTGAGACATTGCTACCTTTTCCCTTCCCAGTTAGTGAAAGTGAGCCCAAGTCTGGGAAGCAAATTTTAATGATCACTTTTTCTGGCAAAGTTCTGTAGCCAGTTCACTCCAAGACTATATTTGAATCACTTAAAATAAAAAAAAATAATAACAATGAAAAACAATATTCAATCAATGCCTCTCCTTTTTTAATTCCAATGCATAATGGGCACAAAAACATTAAACAATACAGTTAATAAAATATAGGATTGGCTGAAAAGATTGTTTAGCTTTATACAAAAGCAGAAGACATATTTTTCATATTCACCAAGAACATTACTGAAAGTGTCTACTAATCAAACAGGCTCTTTTTGGTCAACCCAATGCAAGGAGACAGAGTGAAAACCAACTCCCTACCATGTAGTGAATGATGAGAGAGTTAGAATGCAAGTATTAAGAAAGGAAGGTCATTGGAATACGAGGTGAGACATTTGAAGTGCATGTAAACATTGACACATTAATCTATTTTCAGATTAACTACAAAGGGCTCTATAGTGCCCTACTGCAATTCAGTATTTAACAAGAGGTACAAATCTGGATAGGAAATATATATATATATGGAAAAAAAAAAAGCCATTTAGCAATGTGCAGGTGGGACAAACTCTGGTATGTACACCCTTATGGAAATGGAAAATCAAAGTTGGTTGCCAGGTGGTGGTACAAGTACCACTCACTTATTCCTCTCCTTCCTTCCTTCTTCCCCCTTGTCTCCTTCTCTGCTCCTTTTTGGAAAGCAACATCTAACTCAGGTTCAATTTTCTCCCCAATCCAATGTCATCAAGTAACTACAAAATCTAGATCCCCCAAGGGTAAAAATTTCCAAATCTTTATTTTCTTCTAGACAAAAAGGTGCTAGTTATTTATCCAGAGTAGAATGGGAAACGGTGACTTAAATCTCAATTATCCTTCTTTACCCTTTTTAGTAAAAAGTCATAAGATGTGTAATAGGCATAAATTGATTTCAATTATAAACTATGTGTAAATGATATTTCAAGTAAGGATGCATCAGGTGGCATTAATGTGACATCTCTAGGAAAAAACAGGTTTAATAGAACACCTCATTATCTCATAATAAAAAAAAAGTTTTAACAGAAATCTAAGAATAGAATCCGTTTCTATAATTGCCATATTACAGATGATGGCTAGTTTTTGCTGAGAACCTTTAGAGCAAGGCTGTGAGAAGTTCCACTACAGAAACTATCACTTTACCTTAAATCATATTGTAAAGCAAACATTTAGTTTATACCATAAATGCTAATCAGATTATCATGACATCTCAAATCTCAGCAAATACCACAACTAAGTTGCTGAGTAATTAAGAAGATAATGCTGTGATTAGTCTACTCTTAGTCTACTCTGTTTGGGCAAAATGTTTTAAGTAATTTGGGTAATCACAGTTTTGGTGCCTCAGCAAATGTAACACCAGTTAATGAACTCGGCTAAAATGAGGTTGTGTATAATAAATAAAACTACTTACTAATTGAGGGATTATTTCATGGAGAAAAGAGAAATGTTTTACCACCTTTCTGGTAATATAAATTACATTAATAGTTTAAATGACAGCCACAGTATGCACAGTGTCAGCAAGTGTATTGTTATCTGATGGGTCTCAACCTGCCATAAATCAGCTTATATGTCAGAAAACCTAGAATAAGAGTTTATACCTAAATTATGTTTAATAACTGTAATTATATAAAACATATTTTTCTGTAGTGCTTTATTTAAAAGCTATTTTTCTAGTCATTTAGAGTGATAATAAAATAGATCTTCTCCTGTATTTCTTATACTATTTAATTCAGAGAATTCCTGGGTCAGGAAGATCCAATGGAGAAGGGATAGGCTACTCACTCCAGTATTCTTGGGCTTCCCTTGTGGCTCAGCTGGTAAAGAATCCGCCTGCAATGCAGGAGACCTGGATTCGATCCCTGGGTTAGGTTCGGAAGATCCCCTGGAGAAGGGAAAGGCTACCCACTCCAGTATTCTGGCCTGTATAGCTCATGGATTTGCAAAGTCGGGACACAAATGAGCGACTCTTCACTTTCACTTTCAGAGAATTCAACTGTATCATGAAGATGGTATTTCTTCATGCAGAGATCATTTAGGTGTGCTCAAACTTTACTTTATAATATGATTGCGGATAATGCATTTTTACTTTTATTACTTGAGAAAGTATGACATTATTCAGATCTGAAATGAGTGATTTGTTTTTTATCTTAGTAACAAAGATTGCAAGGCCATGTATCTATATCTGCATGTGGTGGTTTAGTTGCTAAGTCGTGTGCAACTCTTGTAAACACATGGACTGTACTGTAGCCTGCCAGGCTCCTCTGTCCATGGCATTCTCCAGGCAAGAATAATGGAATGGGTTGCCATTTCCTTCTCTAGGGGATCTTCCTGACCCAGAAATCGAACCTTGTCTCCTGCATTGCAGCAGATTCTTTACCAACTGAGCTACAAGGGAAGCTCATCTATATCTATGTAAATATCTACAAATGTGCATTTCTGTGTATACACGTGTTTACACATACATAATAGAATATATGTGTGTATATATATCTGTGTCTAAATCATACCAATAGGAATTTCTTACCTATATGTATCTATAAATATGTCTATAATATTATTTATTACATATGATATAGTTTTAGATGGTGTATGTGTGTTTAGAGGCTAAGTCATGTCCAATTCTTTGTACCCTGATACTCAAAATATTATCATTACATAAGCATTCCATCTTAATTGATGCTTGACTTTTGGCATTGATATACTAGACTATATTGCCATAAATATACACAACTCATTTGGATTAACTTTCTCATTTACTTCCAATAAGTCATTATAGAACTTGTTATCAACTCTTTTGTGTCTAATTCAAAACTACTTTCATTTTGTCCCATAAATCAATCCTTCCAGTACATTCTTCAATTTTATTTTGATATGCTATTTTTGACTCTGCTAGTTATACTTACTACATCATTATCCCCTTTCTTCATTTCTTTCCTTATTTAGATTCATTTCTACGCTGTTTTGTGAAAGTATGCTTTAAAATATATTAAACCTCCCTTTGCTATCTTCATAACACATGTATGGGCAGGCTGGTTTGAGGTAACAAATATTTAATACTAATACCAGAGCACTCTGTCATTTGGCCCATGGCCCGTTTTTAGTAAAGAAAGTTTTATTGAACACAGATACATTTATTAAGCATTTTCTGTTTGACAATGGTAGGTAACACTGGTTTTTGAAAAAGGCCAGATAGTAAACAATATAGGCTTTTCAGACTATTAGGGCTCTGTCACAACTTTTCAACTGTGCAAATATAGAAAATATACATTAAAAAATCTCAAATTTTCTACAAGTCACTCTCTTTTTTCCAAGCCAAATTATTGTCATTTACTTGAAATAATATAGTAATCTTATCTGATTGTATCTATCAGCAACTATTATTTCAAATTCTAGTGTGTACAATGGAGGCAGAGCAATAAAATGAGCTTATAAAGATGATTATTTCTTTGAAAAGAAATATAGTTATTTCTCCTTCCATTATATCCCTTTCCCAAATAACTGAAATAAGAGTCCTCATTTCAACAGTGTGTTGAAGACCACATAATTCCTGTTATAATGGGGAAAAAAATGTTTAAACCCTGAACTGTCAAGCTACCTCTTGCCTTCAAACTCACCACTTGGAGGTCCTCCATGTTCATTCCCCACACCTTTGTCCTTTCTGTTTCTTCCTTCAGTTGTGCCCTTCTTGCACTTTAATGCTGAGTGTCTCTTCTCTGAGGATACAAAATCTGTTCAGATACCAAAACTCACTCATGATGTCTAGAGCCAGACATCTTGGAATGCAGAATGATGTGGGCTTAGGAGGCATCACTACGAACAAAGCTAATGGAGGTGATGGAATTCCAGTTGAGCTATTTCAAATCCTAAAAGATGATGCTGTAAAAGTGCTGTACTCAATATGCCAGCAAATTTGGAAAACTCAGCAGTGGTCACAGGACTGGAAAAGGACAATTTTCACTCCAATCCCAAAGAAAGGCAATGCCAAAGAATGTTCAAACTACCACACAATTGTAATCATCTCACATGCTAGCAAAGTAATGCCCCAAATTCTACAAGCCAGACTTCAACAGAATGTGAACCAAGAACGTCCAGATGTTCAAGCTGGATTTACAAAAGGCAGAGGAACCAGAGATCAAATTGTCAACATCTGTTGGACCATAGAAAAAGCAAGAGAATTTCAGAAAAACATCTTCTGCTTTATTGACTATACCAGAGCCTTTGAGTGTGTGGATAACAACAAACTGTAGAAAATTCTTTAAGAGGTGGAAATACCAGACCACCTGACCTGTCTCTTGAGATATCTGATGCAGGTCAAGAAGCAACAGCTAGAACTGGACATGGAACAATGGACTGGTTCTAAATAGAGAAAGGAGTACATCAAGGCTGTATAATGTCACCCTTCTTATTTAATTTATATGCAGAAGTACATCACGTGAAATGTCAGGCTAGATTAAGCACAAGCTGGAAACAAGATTGCCAGGAGGAAATCAATAACTTCAGATAGGCAGATGACACCACCTTTATGGTAGAAAACAAAGAGGAAATAAAGAGCCTCTTGATTTAGTTGAAAGAGGAGAGTGAAAAATCTTGCTGAAAACTCAGCACTCAGAAAAGAAAGATCATAGCATCTGGTCACATCACTTTATGGCAAATAATGGGGAAACAACGGAAATGGTGAGAAATTTATTTTCTTGGGCTCCAAAATCACTGCAGATGGTGGATGCAGCCATGAAATTTAAAAGACACTTACTCCTTGGAAGAAAAGGTATGACCAACCTAGACAGCATATTAAAAAGAAGATACATTACTTTGCCAGCGAAGGTCCATCTGGTCAAAGCTATGGTTTTTCCAGTAGTCATGTATGGATGTGAGAATTGGACTTAAAGAAAGGTGAGTGCTGAAGAATTGATGCTTTGGAACTGTGGTGTTGGAAAAGACTCTTAAGAGCCCTTTGGACTGCAAGGAGGTCCAACCAGTCAATTCTAAAGGAAATCAGTCCTGAATATCCATTGGAAGGACTGATGCTGAAGCTGAAGCTCTAATACACTGGCCATCTGATGTGAAGAACTGACTCATTGGAAAGTACCCTGATACTGTGGAAGATCGAAGGCAGGAGGAGAAGGGGATAACAGAGGATGAGATATTGGATGTCATCATCAACTCAATTGACATAAGTTTGAGCAAGTTCTGGGAGTTGGTAATGGACAGGGAAGCCTGGCGTGTTGTAGTCCATGGGGTAGCAAAGAGTTGGACACAACTGAGCGACAGAACTGAACTGAAGCAGAACTCAGCTCCAATAATACTTTATCAAGGAAAATTGAGATAATTAGTTTTTCCCCCCATTAGTACCTTTTGCTTTTCTTCTATAGCACTTCTTAGATTTGCTTTTGTTCTTAATGTGTTCATTATTCACAAGTCAATTAATGTCTAATTCATTAGACTGTGAACTCAATGAAAATAAGACCTTTGGCTAATTTTGCTCTCCGTTTTATCATCAATGCCCAGTACATCCTTGCAACTCAGTAAGAAATGAAGCATTTACTCACCAAATTATCCCACAAATAAGGTGATGAATAAAATCAAAACAATTCTAATGTTGACAGAACTGTGACATTATCATGTCCAAACTTAACAAATTTCAACTTTCAACTCTTGTCTCCCACTATATACCCTAGTGCACTGATAAGTACACTGTTGTAAAAAAGCAATGCATCCTATGGTTGAGCTGCTCAAATTTAGTGAAACAATCTTTGTTTTGTTAAATCTTTATCTTTCTGAACTACCATTCAACTTCTGTGGCTTTGTATGAACAAGGTAGAATCTACTCTACATATGTTTTTATATGTGCAGGTTAAATAATACATTATATATGTAATTCCCTTTTCTATAATAAATAACATAAACAGCTTTTATTTTCTACATAAGATATCTCAGTCTGAGCAGCTATTACAAAATGACAAATTGAGTAGTTTTTAAACAATAGAAATATTTATTTCTGACAATTCTACAGGCTGGGATTTCCAAGATCAAGACACTGCCTAGCAATGACCTGCTTCCTCATTCACAGACAAGCACCTTCTGTATCCTCCCATGGCAGAAAGGGTGAGGGAGTTCTCCATTGTCTTCTCTGTAAGTGCGCTAATCCTATTATTAAGAGCTTTGCCCCTATGACCTATCCAGTTACCATAAGTGCCACGTCATAGTATTACCGCATCGTACTGTGCTTAGTGACTCAGCCGTATCTCACTCTTTGTAACCCCATGGACTGTAGCCCGCCAGACTTCTCTGTTGAGGGAATTCTTTAGGTAAGAATATGGAAGTGTGTTGCCATACCCTTCTCCAGGAGATCTTCCCATCCCAGGGATTGGAACCAGGTCTCCCGCACTGTAGGCAGATTCTTTACCGTTTGAGCCACTAGGGAAGCCTAAGAATACTGGAGTGGGTAGCCATTTCCTTCTCCAGGGGATCTTCCCAACCCAGGAATCAAAGTGGGGTCTCCTGTGTTGCAGGAGGATTCTTTACCAGTTGAGCTACTAGGGAAGCCATTATTACATTAGGGATTAGCTTTCAAAATATGACTTTAGGGAGCACACAAACATTTACTCTAAAACACGAGTCCTGTATTTCTAATAACATTTACAATGGGCAAAAATTTTAAGATAAAATCTAAATGTTTACTTAAATTTTTATTTTATATGATTGTAGAGTTATCTAAGAGATAATATAGAGCAATCACATGTGCACTATCTATATACAGTTCCCCCCGATGGCAACATTCTAAGAAACAATAAAACCACAATGAGGATATTAACACTGATTAAAAACCAGGGTTCATATTTTGATATGTTGTTTTCCTTTCATTAATCTATAATGTGTATGTATTTAATTCTACACATTTTTATCAAATCTGTAGATTCCTGTATTCACTACCACTATCAAGTTTGAGAACAATTCAACATGACAACTATCCTTGTGTTCTTGACAGATACACTCATGTCCTAAGAGTCTCCTCAAACCTTCGCCACTAAACCCCAACTCTATTATCTTTTCTCCATTTCTAAACTTTTGTCATTTCAAAAGCGTTATATAAATGATATCACTCAGTATGTTAATTTTTGAACAGCTTTTTAAACTCATAATTCCATGAAGTCAGGCTGCAAAAATCAACAGTTCATTCATTTCTATTGGTGTGTATATACTATAGCTTGTTTAGCATTCACTCCTTGAATTTGGACTATTCTCATTAAGAATTTTAATGAATAACACTTCTATGAACACTCATATGAGTTTTTATGTGAATCAATGTTTATAGTGTTCTTGGATAAATATAAAAAACTATAATTGCTGGATTGTATAATTACAAAGGATTAATATTTTTTAAAAAAACTTCTCCCTAAACTTTCACCGTCATTCTTATGGCAGGTTTTTTCTGAATGGCAGAAATACTTGGACTTGGGATTATTAGCATCTTTTGGTAACTGTCAAGTGCAAATTAAAAACTGACTTGATATGCTAACTTGAATAACAAAAAGGTCAACTCACAGAATGTAATATCATCAATGAAGTTTTACAAATAGTTCAAAGGACACAAACTATCACAAACCACAGGTCAACCAACTTGAGATGAGCATTTTAACCTCTCAGATTCTCTTTGTACATTAGGACAGACTTTTATTTAAATTCATACATGTCCCTAAGAGATGTATCAGGGCATAACCTATACAAAAGTGGCATTATTTTAGTCATAGAATATCTTCATTTACACTCTGATAATTACAAGTCATCACTGACATTTCTAGCAGCCTTACAAATTCTTATGCCAAGGTTTTTTATAAACCATTTAGACAAACAAGGTATATTCTGTTCAAAATATTTAATGGATAAAAATGTTCCATTATGCTTCCACTAGCCAAAAACATCAGGAGGTCAGATTAGCTTGTTTGTAAGAAGTCTAACTACTTTGGGGGGTTCCCAGGTGGCACAGTGGTAATGAATCTGCCTGTAAATGCAGGAGACACAGGAGATGTGGGTTCGATTCCTGGGTTGGGAAGACCCCCTGGAGGAGGAAATGGCAACCCATTCCAGTGTTTTTGGTTGGAGAATCACATGGACAGAGGAGTCTGGCAGGCCACAGTCCATGACCAACTAAGCATGCAGGCACCTGCTAAGCATATCACTGCTTTATACTTCTGAACATTACCAAGTTCAAGCCAGCAACTAACTACTCCCTTCATTCTTTAGATTACACTAAAAGTATTTTAATGATATATTTGGATGAGTTGGAATTATACACACACATACACATATACAAATGCATGTATATGCTTTTTGTGTCTAAAGAAAAATAAAAAAAATTACCTCATGTCCATAGTATCTTCATCTACTGGTAATATTCTTCTAGCAGAATTTCCCAGGCTTTTTAAGAGAGAAAAACACTGATAATTCTCACCATAAATATGTTTCAAACTTTCCTCCCATCTCTAAAACTCACTTGTAATCCTAACCTATATATACAAATGCCACCTTTTCTTGTATTGATTTTTTGCCTGTGGTCATGTTTTGAGATACTGTGGTGGGAATTTTATATCATAAACTACTAGAACTTTGCTTAGGAACCTTATTTTACAGGGTATTTTAAGTTAGTATTTGATATGTACTTTACAAAATATGAGTAACTCAGTTAGGGTGGCAAAAAATAAAAAATAAAAAGGTAATGTTTAAACATATGGGTACAAGTGTGAAAAAAAATGAAGTCAATGGTTCTTAAATTGAATATCCATAAAAAAAATCAAATGACAAAAACAATTTTAGAAAGGAAATAGTCATGGTTACACATATTAAGCTGAATCCCATATCAAATTGGATGTGTATTCTTTGATATGAAAGTATTACAGCATGAATGGTATCCAGATGGAGACACAGTATCTTAGTATAAAAAGAGCAGTTTTTAGAAGATTGGTTCACTCAACTTCAAGAATTATGTAAATATTTTCTATTTCATTGTATTCAATCCAAAATCCTTCATTAAACTAAATTCATTAAAATAAGTAAAGATGAACATTGGGGTACACATGTCTCTTTCAATTCTGGTTTCCTCGGTGTGTATGCCCAGCAGTGGGATTGCTGGGTCATAAGGTAGTTCTATTTCCAGTTTTTTAAGGAATCTCCACACTGTTATCCATACCGCAATGTTCATTGCAGCACTGTTTATAATAGCCAGGACATGGAAACAACTTAGATGTCCATCAGCAGATGAATGGATAAGAAAGCTGTGGTACATATACACAATGGAGTATTACTCAGCCATTAGAAAGAATACATTTGAATCATTTCTAATGAGGTGGATGACACTGGAGCCAATTATACAGAGTGAAGTAAGCCAGAAAGAAAAACACCAATATAGTATACTAACATACATATGGAATTTAGAAAGATGGTAATGATAACCCTGTATGCGAGACAGGAAAAGAGACACAGATGTATAGAACAGTCTTTTGGACTCTGTGGGAGAGGGGGAGAATGGGATGATTTGGGAGAATGGCATTGAAACATATATAATATCATATAGGAAATGAATCGCCAGTCTAGGTTCGATGTAGGATACAGGATACTTGGAGCTGGTGCACTGGGATGACCCAGAGGGATGGTATGGGGAGGGAGGTGGAAGGGGGGTTCAGGATTGGGAACACATGTACACCCGTGGCGGATTCATGCTGATGTATGGCAAAACCAATACAGTATTGTAAGTAAAATAAAACAGAAATAAATAAGTAAAGATTCATCTAACTAAAGTTACATGTAAAAGCTAATTTTGAGAGAATCAGCAAAGTAAAAGAGAAAAAACAACAAAAAGACAACAGAGAGAAGTAGCAGCCATTCATATTATAATATGATTCACATAATTTATGAAAAACTTTAACATAATTTTCTTATCTAATTCAGTTCAGTTCAGTTGCTCAGTTGTGTCCGACTCTTTGCAACCCCATGAACTGCAGCACACCAGGCCTCCCGGTCCATCACCAACTCCCGGAGTTCACCCAAACCCATGTCCATTGAGATAGTGACACCATCCAACCATCTCATCCTCTGTCATCCCCTTCTCACCTGCCTTCAATCTTTCCCAACATCAGGGTCTTTTCCAATGAGTCAGCTCTCCGCATCAGGTGGCCAAAGTATTGGAGTTTCAGCTTCAAAATCAGTCCTTCCAATGAACACCCAGGACCGATCTCCTTTAGAATGGAGTGGTTGGATCTTCTTGCAGTCCAAGGGACTCTCAAGAGTCTTCTCCAACACCACAGTTCAAAAGCATTAATTCTTCAGTGCTCAGCTTTCTTTATAGTCCAACTCTCACATCTGTAAATGACCACTGGAAAAACCATAGCCTTGACTAGATGGACCTTTGTTGACAAAGTATTGTCTTTGCTTTTTAATAAGCTGTCTAGGTTGGTCATAACTTTCTTTCCAAGGAGTAAACGTCTTTTAATTTCATAGCTTCATTCACCATCTGCAATGATTTTGAAACCCAGAAAAATAAAGTCAGCTGCTGTTTCCGCTGTTTCTCCATCTATTTGCCATGAAGTGATGGGACCAGATGCCATGATCTTCGTTTTCTGAATGTTGAGCTTTAAGCCAACTTTTTCACTCTCCACTTTCACTTTTCTCATTAACATGGACATATTTTCTTAACCTTTTTGTATGTTATTTTTATTATATATTTTCTCTACAGACAATAAAAACAAAACTAACATTCTTCTTCTGAATGTATTTCATATTACAGAAATATTCATGTCTTGTAAACAGAAAAGGATCTACACTCCTCAATTTTTTTTTTTTTACCATATATTTCATAAGACAGAAGGTCATAATCTCTAGCTGTGAAAGGACAAACCACGTTAAACCCTTGAATTCGGTTTCTTTGTGAGCGTAAGGAACAAACAGAAGAACTCTCTTATCTCAATCTTCAAGACCACCCAGAGGGACAATTTCCTCACAATTCCCATTTGAAACTTCAGGGTGTCTACAGAAGCTAGAAACCCCAAGAGATAAACAGAAAGTGATTATGTGAGTAGACTATTTTCATATATGAATACCTACCACATCTGATTTGTATGTTTCTATGACTCCCTGTAGTATTCTTGTAGCCAGTGGTAGTTATGCAAATATCACAATATTCCAGAAGAAACTATCATTCTGAGATTATGTCACACTACCCTGCCCCCTCTCACCTCATAGGCACACTGACCAACTTACTATTCTTACAGCTCCCTTTTATTCTTCCTGCTCCATATTTCATTTACAATTCTAAAACCTAGGAAATAGAAAAAGGAGTGTGTCAAGGCTGTATATTGTCACCCTGCCTATTTAACTTATATTCAGAGTACATCATGAGAAACGCTGGACTGGAAGAAACACAAGCTGGAATCAAGATTGCTGAGAGAAATATCAATAACCTCAGATATGCAGATGACACCACCCTTATGGCAGAAAGTGAAGAGGAACTAAAAAGCCTCCTGATGAAAGTGAAAGAGGAGAGCGAAAAAGTTGGCCTGAAGCTCAACATTCAGAAAACATACGGTCCCATCACCTCATGGGAAATAGATGGGGAAACAGTGGAAACAGTGTCAGACTTTATTTTTTTTGGGCTCCAGAATCACTGCAGATGGTGACTGCAGCTATGAAATTAAAAGACGCTTACTTCTTGGAAGAAAAGTTATGATCAACCTAGATAGCATATTCAAAAGCAGAGACATAACTTTGCCGACTAAGGTCCGTCTAGTCAAGGCTATGGTTTTTCCTGTGGTCATGTATGGATGTGAGAGTTGGACTGTGAAGAAGGCTGAGTGCCGAAGAATTGATGCTTTTGAACTGTGGTGTTGGAGAAGACTCTTGAGAGTCCCTTGGACTGCAAGGAGATCCAACCAGTCC
This sequence comes from Budorcas taxicolor, assembly GCF_023091745.1. Taxonomy (NCBI): domain Eukaryota; kingdom Metazoa; phylum Chordata; class Mammalia; order Artiodactyla; family Bovidae; genus Budorcas; species Budorcas taxicolor. The sequence goes on along the minus strand of NC_068921.1, from coordinate 62,848,988 downwards.
ATTCTGAAGGAGATCAGTCCTGGGTATTCTTTGGAGGGAATGATGCTAAAGCTGAAACTCCAGTACTTTGGCCACCTCATGCGAAGAGCTGACTCTTTGGAAAAGACTCTGATGCTGGGAGGGATTGGGGGCAGGAGGAGAAGGGGCGACCAAGGATGAGATGGCTGGATGGCATTACGGACTCGATGGACGTGAGTCTGGGTGAACTCCGGGAGATGGTGATGGACAGGGAGGCCTGGCATGCTGCGATTCATGGGGTCACAAAGAGTCGGACACAACTGAGCGACTGAACTGAACTGAACTGAACTGAAATGCTTTATTATCATTTGAATTATAATTCAAACTCATTCACTCAAATATAGTTTTCTGAGGTTAAACTTTTTCATCTTCTTAAAGAATCAGACTTTTGTATTTTGTACACACACACACACATATATGCATATACATATTTTTAAGTATATTTACTAGCCAAACTCTCCAACTGTGCTTGGAGTTTCTGGAGAGCAAGGATATTTGATCCATTCCTGTATCTTTACAGAATGTACCAAACACAGCAGTTTCCCCACAGTACATGCTCAACACATGTCTGATCAACCGAACTGCAAAATTTCCATGTGTATAGACCTTTCCATGTGCTTCCAAAGTGCCTTCCTCCCATCTGGCCAATTTCAAGTTTCCACACTTAACAGGAAAGTGAAGTAGCTCAGTTGTGTCCAACTCTTTGTTACCCTGTGGACTGTAGCCCTACCACGCTCCTCTATCCATGGGATTTTCCAGGCACGAATACTGGAGTGGGTTGCCATTTCCTTCTCCAGATCGCCCCAACCCAGGGATTGAACCCAAGTCTCCTGCATGGTAGGGAGACGCTTTACTGTCTGAGCCACAGGGAAGTGGCTTTTGAAAAATTTACTCCTTACTTTTGAATACTTTCAAAGGAGTAAAAATTTCCTAAAGCACATTTTTTTGCTTTAGGAAAAAAGTTTCCTAAAGTACTTACTTTTGAATACTTTCAAAGGAGTAAAAATTTCCTAAAGCACATTTTTTTGCTTTAGGAAAAAAGTTTCCTAAAGTACTTACTTTTGAATACTTTCAAAGGAGTAAAAATTTCCTAAAGCACTATTATAAAACATTAAATAGTCAGTATTAAAGGATTTTTAATTTTTATCTTAATTGGAGGAAAATTACAATATTGTGATGGTTTCTGCTAAAAGTCAATGTGATTCAGCCATAGGCATACATCTGTCCCCTCCCTCTCAAATCTTCCTCCCGCCTTCTTCCCCATGCCACTCCTCTAGGCTGTCACAGAGCACTGGCTTTGAGTTCCCTGTGTCACACAGCAAATTTCCACTGGCTATCTACTTGATATATGTTAATGTATATGTTTCAATGCTACTCTCTCAAGTCATCCCACTTCTCTCTCCACCACTGTATCCACAATTCTGTTCTCTATGCCTGCCTCTCCACTGTTGCCCTGTAGATAGGTTTATCAGTTCCATCTTTCTAGATTCCATATATGTGTGTTAATATATAATATTTGTCTTTCTCTTTCTGAATCACTTCACTTTGTAAAATAGGTTTTAGGTTCGTCCACCTCATTAGAACTGATTCAAATATATTTCTTTTTATTGGTAAGTAATAATCCATTGTGTATAAGTACTACAATTTATTTATCATCTGTCAATGGACATTTAGGTTGCTTCCATGTCCTAGCTACTGTAAATATTTTGCTGAATCCTGTAATCATGATGGACAGTAGAAAAAAATAAATTCAAATCGCAAAAGAAAAATTACAAAGTAGACCTTTGTTTTTGTTTGTTTTAGGGACTGAAAGATCTCCTTCCAGACAACCAAACTTAGGTTTCTTGGCTTAAACATTCTATTGTAGATACTTGTATTTATAATACTACTTATTTGCTTGTGCAAGCATAAGTGATGTTTTCTAATTATTTTGGTATGACCACCTCTAATTCACAGAGTATGTTTTCTGCTTTTAGACATTATTTGTGTATGAGGCATTATTTTCAAATATCTGAGCTTTTTTTTTTTAATCTAGCTGTAAACTAATCTCTGCCAAGAGACAATTTATCATATAAACCCCTTAATGTTGCAAGATTACAATCTACACACACAGGCTCATTTTGCTCATGTATAGCAGCCTTGTTGACCTGAATTGTTTGAATTTGCAAACTAGGGAGCTGATGATTCTACAGCCTTGAGGTTATTTGAAAATTCCAGCTGTGCAAGCTGTACAGCTTGCCAATAAATCCTTCTGTCACCTAGGGCTTTTCTGGAAATCTGGGCTGCCATGGATTTTGAGGTGCACTCATAAGTGGTAAGTATACTTGGTACAAATAATAGGTGGTTTATTAATTTTCTGCATTACTCTTACAAGTCCAGTAGCAGAGACAATAACCTGTATTCTCAGAATGGATATGATTTTACTTTTAGAAAGCTCCATATCTGCTTTATTATAGACTATTATATAACATTTTTTGTGCTCCTAATAATTTATTAGTAGTAAATATAAAACTGTAAAACCTCTCCTGCTAAAGAAGTAGATGGAAGTCTTTTGTGATGAAAAGACAGCCCATAACTCACTACAACATGAACTAGGCAGTGATGACATGATGCAGAGACTTTAAAGGGATGCTCTTAGAAGACACCATCATGTCTGACTGATCTATGAAAACAGATATGACTTCCTCAGTTCAAGACAACAAAACACTAATGCTTGCATTGCATGTGAATAATAAATTATAACAGTTTGTCGACAAATTGAAGTGTATTCATCTTTAGATGCAAAGAAAAGGGCGTGAAAAAATGATGAAAGGAATTTGAAAATTTCTACATGTCTATAAGAACATTTATGAAGGATGAGCCTTTAATTATGAGGACTTATTCATATATAAGCTATAATTTACTGATATTCCTATATACATGTATGTCTTCTTGACTCTATATACAAGAAGCTTACTTTGCTTATTGTATGGGAACAATACACAGCATATATAACATGCATAATGACCTGATACAGTGATTAATATACATTTGTTGTTGGATTAATGAGGTTTGACATCATAAAGGAACTTTTGTTATTTGGGGAGTAATTTAAAACAACAGCTCAAGCATACTGGGAAATTCTTTTTGTAATCTTCTGCCTCTACTAATATAAAAATAAGATTTTGTCAAAATTGTCAATGAATGATTCATTCTGTAAGTATTTAATGGGCACATTCTATGTGTCACAAAATGTGATGAAGGCTGAGAATGTTTTAGTGAATTAAAAAAAAAAAACCTCATGGTGCTAACATTCAGATGATTCTTTCAGTCTTAAATATCAAGTATTTTTGAATAAAGAATTGTGCAAACTACTTTCCTTCTGGCAATTTCATCTAATTTCAATGTTAGAAATTCTAAAACTTCACTGAGTCTTAGATACCACAATAGGAAGCTCCTAAATGACAACCCCTCTCCTTTGTTAGCATTACTGGCTTGGATACTGACTATTCTAAGTAACATGATTCAGACAAATGTATCTATATTTACACTATATTTACATCTATGCATACATGGGTATATCTGCAGTAAAACATGGAAAATATATTTCATAAAAATGTCTTTAATATTAAGGCTACCTACTATATTATTAATGTCCACTTATGTAACATGATTAATCTTTCAAAACCGTATATTTCTTAAGTGAAATTCCAATACTCTGTTGATCACAATAGTTTGTCATTTTCTAGACCGTTTTCAGAATCTAAAAGTCAAACGGACACATTTTCTACATTTGATATAGGCAAGATATTTAGAGATGAGAAATATGACATAATTTTGAGATATCAGCAATTGCAGTGTGTCAACACTCTGACTCTTTAAAATATAGGTATTTCCTGTATGTAGTAAAATCAATGTTATTTTTGAAATAAGTTTAAAATCATGTTGGAGAAATCTGGGAAAGGAGTTTTTTCTGCCTAATGCCTACTTTGATCTTATTTCAGAGATTGAAAAAAACATAAACCACAGATATTTTTCAAAAATCCTTGAGTTAGTTTCCTGGAATTATACAGTTACTGACTTATAAAATATTATTGCCTGTCACCTTTTTCCTATGAAATTTTAAGTATTTCCTTACATTCTAGTTCTCAGAGTCAAAGATCAAATAAATTGACTGATGTTGCCTTTCTTTGAAAATCCAGATTATATGAATATCTAAACACAGTCAAGTTTTTTGTCTGTTTTAACATTCATAGGTTATTCTTGGGAATATATAATGTTTGAGAGTCTTCTTTGTTCCTCATTTGTACTGTGGGTAGGAGATGTATCTTATCTGTTATTATTGATTATCTGTTCATGTAGTAGTAACTCAATATTATGGACTTACCTTTTTTTATTAAAAATGAAGCATTTGGAGGCTAAATGAATATTCTAATAACCGTTACATTCATGAATGTCTGTGTCCATTTGCATAAGATTCACCCTTTCTATCATGCACCTGTACATAGGTTTTCTGTTGGTATTCACAAGCTCTATTGCAAGAATCAAAAAAGAGAAGTGAATGCAGGGCATTTATGACCAGTTATCCACTGCTACTGTATCACTGGAAAAATGAGTCATTTCCAAAATGCCTTAGAGTTTGTGTTTATAACTACAAGAGAATATGAATAAAGATAAACAAATGTAGTTTCAAATAGATCACTGATATTAAAAAGTCGAACCTTTTCTAATCAAAATTCTAACCTTAAATACATTGATTTTGAGGGACATGATCAGGAATTAATTACTACTAGCATCACTGCCCTGGAATGGTACTGGATTACCCAAGTCTGTGCAACATTACGAGGGTCTCAAGATTTCAGTAAAATATTTTGGAGCAAATTCTTATTAACAGTTAACATTTAGAGAATGCAGTGCAAAATGTAAATATGCACAGTGGTTTGCAACTTTGTCTAGAAGGTAAATAAATTTTATAAAAATTTGTTATGTCTTAAAATAAAAAGAAAGTTAATGCTTTCAAAGCATTTGATTTGGTCTCTCAAGCCATTGTTGTTCAGTCGCTCAGTCATATCTGATTGTTTCCAACCCCATGGACCACAGCTCACCAGGCTTCCCTGTCCTTCACTATCTATCAGAGTTTGCTCAAACTTATGCCCAGTGAATCAGTGATGCCATCCAACCATCTCATCCTCTGTTGTCCCTTTTTCCTCCCACCCTCAATATTTCCCAACATCAGGGTCTTTTCCAGTAAGTCAGCTCTTTGCATCGGGTGGCCAAAGTATTGGAGCTTCAGCTTAAGCATCAGTCCTTCCAATGAATATTCAGAGTTGATTTCCTTTAGGATTGACTGGTTTGATCTTCTTAATATCTGAGGGACCCTCAAGAGTCTTCTTCAGCACCACAGTTTGAAAGCATCAATTTTTTTAGCACTCAGCCTTCTTTATTGTCCAACTCTCCCAAGACATTATCAAAGGACATTCACCCAGCTGTGGGGTATCTTTGTAATGGCTTGTATGTAGACTATCCTGCCATGTCCATACAGACCAAAATAATCATTTTCACGTAAAATGTCAGTATGTTTAACATTAACCCAGTGTTTCTCCCTAGTCTTTCTCAATATTCCTCTTTCTTCCTATCTCTGTGCCATGCTGATTTGTGCTAGTTTGCTTCAGTCATGTCTGACTCTATGCAACTTTATGGACTGTAGCCTGACAGGCTCTTCTGGACATAGATTTTGTTACCATCCTATGGATAACAGAAGTTCCCTCGCTTTTATCGAACTCAGAACTTTCTCTTTAGTTAGTTCTTTAATTTTAGTTAGTTCCATCAAAAAAGTAACTTTACTTCAATTTTAAAATATAGCAAGGTAAATTCATTAAAAAATATGTAAATGACTCAGTCTTTTAAGATACTTGCCTTCTGAGAGTTATTTACATTTTTAATCCAAAAGAACAAGTATTGCCAGGTTCAGAGTGGAGAGATCAAACTGTACATATGTAGGTTTTTGATTTCTCTGCTTATGGTCAAACTGCTGCAGATTTTGCCATTGTAAAGTTATAACTTCGTTCTATTTCCTTTTGGTCTAAATCCCAAAGAAAGGCAGTGCCAAAGAATGCTCAAACTACCGCACAATTGCACTCATCTCACATGCTAGTAAAGTAATGTTCAAAATTCTCCAAGCCAGGCTTCAGCAATACGTGAAACATGAAATTCCAGATGTTCAAGCTGCTTGTAGAAAAGGCAGAGGAACCAGAGATCAAATCACCAATATCCACTGGATCATGGAAAAAGCAAGAGAGTTCTAGAGAAACATCTATTTCTGCTTGACTATGCCAAAGCCTTTGACTGTGTGAATCACAATAAACTCTGAAAAATTCTGAAAGAGATGGGAATATGATACCACCTGACCTGCCTCTTGAGAAGCCTGTATGCAGGTCAGGAAGCAACAGTTAGATCTGGACATGGAACAACAGACTGGTTCCAAATAGGAAAAGGTGTACGTCAAGGCTGTATATTGTCACCCTGTTTATTTAACTTATATGCAGAGTACCTCATGAGAAACACTGGGGTGGAAGAAACACAAGCTGGAATCAAGATTGCCAGGAGAAATATCAATAACCTCAGATATGCAGATGACACCACCCTTATGGCAGTAAAGGGCCTCTTGATGAAAGTGAAAGAGGAGACTGAAAAAGTTGGCTTAAAGCTCAACATTCAGAATACGAATATCATGGCATCCGGTCCCAACACTTCATGGCAAATAGATGGGGAAACAGTGGAAACAGTATCAGACTTTATTTTTCTGGGCTACAAAATCACTGCAGATGGTGACTGCAGCCATGAAATTAAAAGACGCTTACTCTTTAGAAGGAAAGTTATGACCAACCTAGATAGCATATTCAGAAGCAGAGACATTACTTTGCCAACAAGGTCCGTCTAGTCAAGGCTATGGTTTTTCCTGTGGTTATGTGTGGATGTGAGAGTTGGACTGTGAAGAAAGCTGAGCACCGAAGAATTGATGCTTTTGAGCTGTGGTGTTGGAGAAGACTCTTGTGATTCCCTTGGACTGCAAGAAGATCCAACCAGTCCATTCTAAAGGAGATCAGTTCTGCGTGTTCATTGGAAGGTCTGATGTTGAAGCTGAAACTCCAATACTTTGGCCAGCTGATGTAAAGAGCTGACTCATTTGCAAAGACCCTGATGCTGGGAGGGATTGGGGGCAGGTGGAGAAGGGGATGACAGAGGATGAGATGGCTGGATGGCATCACTGACTCGATGGACATGAGTTTGAGTGAACTCCGGGAGTTGGTGATGGACAGGGAGGCCTGGCATGCTGCAAACAATAGGGTCACAGAATCGGACACGACTGAGTGACTGAACTGAACTGAATATAGTTTATCTCCATAAGACATTTAATATTTTTCTCCTATTCTTACCTTCATGGATTGAAGAGCTGGTTTACTCCAGAGGAATAAACTGGAAATGCCACACGAGGATATTATACACACGATTTCCATATATATAATGTTTTCTTCATTACATTGGCATGATACATATTGGGCTGGCCAAAAAGGTTGTTCAGGTTTTTTCATAGGATGTTAGAGAAAAACCAAAAAACACTTTTTGGCCAACCTCAATAGACTTCTTGTAACTATTAAATTTTGTACCTTTTGGTTATACATAATATACTAAGATTCAGAAGGCTAAGCCATACCCCATGCATTAGAAATCCTAATATCCCGGCACATGTATCTTTAATAAAATACATGATACTTATCATATAATTGAAATTTTAGAATCACCAATTCAAATATAGCTTATTGTTGTTTTCTTATTTTATTTCATTACAACAATGTAATCATTTTTCTGTATTACAACTAGCTAATACAAGAAAATTTTGAAGCATTCTATAGTATTTGGAATTTGTTTTATTAATTTTAGAAAATACATCTCCCTGGTGCACCAGATTATATTTAAGTTAAACCAGCTTCCACTGAGTTGATGTTTCCACTCACTTCTTAATTACATCTCTGAGTTATTTTAAAAATATATCAGGTCAGACATTAATGAAGAAAAATATGATGACTTGCTGTAATTAAATATATTTCTTAACAAAGAGCTTTTAAATTACACTTCACGAAAATATTCAGAGAAAGATAGTGTTCTAAATAATGAACCGGGGTATACTGATTTCCTAGGGAGAGTGTTCTCTTAATGATAGACTTATACATAAACTGGCTCATAAAATTTAAAAACCTGTCTAATCTATATAGGCATCATATGGGTTAAATTACAGGGAAGCTTAATTTTATGACAGGTAGAGCGCTTGAGAATGCTAACTGAAGAAATAATTTAATGTTCTTGAAACCACTTATGCATATATTTGTCAGCCCACGAGAAAGCATCACTTGATAGAATAATATAACTAATTAAAATGAAACAAACAGAGACAATTTTTATAAAACCAGAGTGACAGTTATACAAATTTGAAAGGAACTGTTCGGTGTAACTCTAAGTAATTTTATATAACTTCCTATTTTCTTGTAGTTGCTGTTTTAACTAAAGCATAATAAATTCTGCCTATTATATTTGTACTATCCAGGCCAATAGAAGTTTAATGAATAACAGCACAGAACTAGAAAATAAGTTTATTATTTATGAGGTATGTTTTAACAATGAGAAAGGCAGGTAAAAGAGGTGTATAATCAAAGTGGTCAAAGTATTGGGAGCACAAAGTGAAAACAATTGAACATAGTCCAAAGTAGGATTAGCTATTATATGTGATTAAAGATACATGGCTTCATTAAGTGTTCCAAATTTCTGTGTGGTGTATTTCTTCTGAGTTGAAGGCAAGAAAAAAAAAGAATCTTGGAGTACTGAAGAAAATATCTCTTCTGAAACTCTCTCTTAAGTAATGGAATACTTTATATATTGTACTTTTAAAATATCCTTCTCTATTCTCAAAATAGGGAGATGGTTCTTCTAAATAAGAGCTTCTTCAACAAAAATTCTGTTCAGTTCAGTTCAGCTCAGTCGCTCAGCCATGTCCATCTCTTTGCGACCCCATGGAGTGCAGCACACCAGGCTTCCCAGTCCATCACGAGCTCCTGGACCCTATTTAAACTCATGTCTTTTGAGTCGGTGATACCATCCAACCACCTCATCCTCTGTCATCCCCTTCTCCAGCCTTCAATCCTTCAAAGCATCAGGGTCTTTTCAAATGAGTCAGTACTTCTCACCAGGTGGCCAAAGTACTGGAGTTTCAGTTTCAACATCAGTCCTTCCAATGAATGTTCAGGACTGATTTCCTTTAGCTTGGACAGGTTGGATTTTCTTGCTGTTCAAGGGACTCTCAAGAGTCTTCTCCAACACCATAATTCAAAAGCATCAATTTTTTGGCATTCAGCTTTCTTTATAATCCAACTCTCACATCCATACATGACTACTGGAAAAATCATACCCTTGATGAGATGGAACTCTGTTAGCAAAATAATGTTTCTGCTTCTTAATAAGCTGTCTAGGTCTGTCATAGCTATTTTTCCAAGGAGCAAGTGTCATTTAATTTCATGGCTGCCATCACCATCTGCAGAGATTTTGGAGCCCCCCCAAAATGAAGTCTCTCACTATTTCCACTGTTTCCCCGTCTATTTGCCATGAAGTGATGGGACCAGATATCATGATCTTAGTTTTCTGAATTTTGAGTTTTAAGCCAACATTTTCACTCTCCTCTTTGATGTTCATCAAGAGGCTATTTAGTTCTTCTTCACTTTCTGTGGCAAGGGTGGTGCCTCTGCCTATCTGAGGTTATAGATATTTCTCCTGGCAATCTTGATTCCAGTCTTGATGTACTCTTGTTCCTATTTGGAAACAGTCTGTTGTTCCATGTCCAGTTCTAACTCTCGCTTCTGACTGAACTGAACTGAATTAGTCTGAGAAATATATTACATGCGTTTTTCTTTATCCTTTACTAAATTTAGAAGATTTATTCAAGATTTTCATTTTTCCCTGCAGTTCAGTTCAGTTCAGTTCAGTCGCTCAGTCGTGTCCGACTCTTTGTGACCCCATGCATCGCAGCACACCAGGCCTCCTGTCCATCACCAGCTCCCGGAGTTCACTCAGACTCACGTCCATCGAGTCAGTGATGCCATCCAGCCATCTTATCCTCTGTCGTCCCCTTCTCCTCCTGCCCCAAATCCCTCCCAGCATCAGAGTCTTTTCCAATGAGTCAACTCTTCACATGAGGTGGCCAAAGTACTGGAGTTTCAGCTTTAGCATCATTCCTTCCAAAGAAATCCCAGGGTTAATCTCCTTCAGAATGGACTGGTTGGATCTCCCGGCAGTCGAAGGGACTCTCAAGAGTCTTCTCCAACACCACAGTTCAAAAGCATCAATTCTTCGGCACTCAGCCTTCTTCACAGTCCAACTCTCACATCCATACATGACCACAGGAAAAACTATAGCCTTGACTAGATGGACCTTAGTCGGTAAAGTAATGTCTCTGCTTTTGAATATGCTATCTAGGTTGGTCATAACTTTTCTTCCAAGGAGTAAGCGTCTTTTAATTTCATGGCTGCAATCACCCTCTGCAGTGATTTTGGAGCCCCCCAAAATAAAGTCTGACACTGTTTTCACTGTTTCCCCATCTATTTCCCATGAAGTGATGGGACCAGATGCCATGATCTTCGTTTTCTGAATGTTGAGCTTTAAGCCAACTTTTTCACTCTCCTCTTTCACTTTCATCAGGAGGCTTTTTAGCTCCTCTTCACTTTCTGCCGTAAGGGTGGTATCATCTGCATATCTGAGGTTATTGATATTTCTCCTGGCAATCTTGATTCCAGCTTGTGTTTCTTCTAGTCCAGCATTTCTCATGATATACTCTGCATATAAGTTAAATAAGCAGGATGACAATATACAGCCTTGACGTAATCCTTTTCCTATTTGGAACCATTCTCTTAGCAAGACAATAGAGTTCATCTAAATTTTTAATTGGGGATATGATTTGTGTTACATAGCTATAAATCTAAATTTTTCCCTTGATTTATAGGTATATAACACATATCATATTACCAATTAAAAATTTAGATGAACTCTATTATCTTGCTATTTTTCTGTTTTTTATAAAATGCAAGACATTGTCAAGCTTTATCCATTATGTATTATAATTTCAGGTAGTAGTAAATGATAGATTAATAGAATAAAAGTGTTTAAAGTAAAATAAAAAATCCATATATATATATTTACAAAGTATATTTCCATGTTTCCAGAAACTGTCAATCAGTATTACAACTTTTCTTAAGGAAAGTATGATCGATCTCTTTTGGCTACCTTTCCCCAGTTTTGACACTTTTCTCCTTCAAGATGCTACTGAAGTATTATTTGGAGATGTTGATTTATATTAATGAAAACAGTGGGGTCACCAATAAATACAACTTACATGAAAGTGTGTAGGTAATTATTACTATTTATCATTGGTTTTATTACCACAGGTAGTTAAAAATAGTTCCTTCAGTTACTCCCTGTTTGCTTATTTTGAACTATTAATTGAATCCTTAACAATTTTCTCATCATTTTACTTTATAACACATTAAATTGCACAGTTCAAATTTAAACCTTAAAGTTACATCTCTGTAATTTTAAACAATTAATAATATGCCATAGAACTTTCAATTGTCAAATCCTTTGACATCTATATTTTAGTATTTAGACATAATTTGAACAGAGTTCTATAACGCATCACTTATTATCACTTAACACTATTTATATGCAGTAGTCATATCCCCTATTGTTTACCTTCCGTTATTAATCATAATACTCAAATGGATATTAAAAATAATTATCTTAAGCCCTATTTCTGAGTATCTAGGCTCTTTTGTGTTAAATTGCTTAAAAATTGAAAATTTTAGAAACATGGGTTCTGGTCGTTTATGAAGTATTCTTTGTTAAGTAACATCCAGAACTAGGTATTGGATCAAGTGTATAATTATTATACCCTGTCAAACTGACTTCAGAAAATGATTAACAATTTATAATGAAGTAATTTTGTCTGATGTTATTTCCAGCATGTATTTTATTAGAGACAATTGAAAATATATATATTTAACCACTGTATTTATAACACAAACTGAGCAGCAATGCCAAAATCCTCAAAAAAATTAGCAAAATTTAACAGTAAATTAAAGGAATGACATGGCTTCCCTGGTGGCTCAGATGGTAAAGAACCTGCCCGCAATTCAGGAGACCCAGGTTTGATCGCTGCGTTGGGAAGATCCCCTGGAGAAGGGAATGGGAGAAGATCCCCTGGTGAAGTATTCTTGCCTAAGAATTCCCATGAAGAGTGGAGCCTGGTGGGCTACAGTACATGCGGTTGTAAATATTCAGATATGACTGAGGGATTAACATTTTTACTTTCACATGCCATGACCAAGTGGGAATTTATCCCTGAGATGCAAGAATGGTTCAACTTATACAAATCGAAATGTGATACACTTTATAAAAAGAACTAAGGATAAAAATCAAATAATCAATCTCCACATGCAGAAACAAATTGAAAAAATTCAGCACTCTTTCTTGATAAAACACTCACCAAACCAGGTATAAAAGGAATTCATGTTAACTTAATATAGGCCACAGATAACATCGTACTGAACTGTTGAAAAACAAAAGGCTTTTCCTCTAAGATTAGGAATACAATAACTATGCCCACACTCTTGTTACTTTTATTCATCATAGTAATGGAAATCCTTGCTAGAGCAATTGGGTAAGAAAAAAAAAAAGAAAAGAAAGACAAATTACCAAAAAAAAAAAAAAAAAATCAGGCAAATTGGAGTGGAAGAAGTAAAATTATCTCTGCAGAGAACATAATCCTATGTGTGCTGCTGCTGCTGTTGCTAAGTTGCTTCAGTTGTGTCCGACTCTGTACAACCCAGAGATGGCAGCCCACCAGGCTCCTCCATCCCTGGGACTCTCCAGGCAAGAATACCGAAGTGGGTTGCCATTGCCTACTCCATGTCCCTTGTATAGATATCCCTAAAGATTCCACACAGACAAACACATACATACACACATACACAATACTATTAGAACAAACAATTTCAGTAAAGTTACAGGATACAACATCACTATACAAAAATCAGTTTATTTCCATAAACAAACATCTGAAAAGAAAAATTAAGATAACTCCATTTATAATAATATAAAAAAGAATTTTAAAATGTATGAATAAGCTTAATGAAAGAGGCAAAAGATTCATACACAGAAAGCCACAAAACACTGATGCATAAAATTATAAAGTACACTCAAAGACATCTCATATTTATGGATTGGAAACACTAATATTAATGTAACATCTGTATTACCCAAAGCAGTCCTCAGATTTATGCAATCCCTATGAAGACCCCAAAAACTTTTACTTTATAAACTAAAATAGAAAATACAATCCTAAAATTTGTGTAAAGCCACAGATGACTCAAAATAGCCAATATAATCCTGAAAAAAAAAAAAAAAAGACTAATCTGGAGATACTACACTTCCTGATTTCAAAATATAATACAAAACTGCAGTTATTAAAATGCAAAATACAGTATAAAACTGGCATGAAGACAGACATATAAATCAATGGAACAGAATAGAAAGGCCAGATACAAACATACAAATATACAGTCAACTGATCTTAACAAGGGTTTCCTGTACACAAGAAGGAAAGATCATTTCTTTAACAAATGTATGTTGGAAAATTGTATCCACATGTAAAAAGTTGGGACTATATACCAAAGCTCAATCAAAGTAGATTAAACATAAGACCAGCAACTATATAATTTCTAAAAGAAAAAAGAAAAAAAAACAGGGAAAAAGCTTCTCGATGTTTATTTTGACAATGATTTTCTTGGATATGACCATAACTAATAGTAGCAAAAATAGGCCAATGGGTCCACAAACACTAAAAATCTATCATGTATGGTAAACGAGACAACACATGGAATGAAAAGCAATACATGAATTGGAGAAAATATTTACAAACGATATATCTGATAAAGGGTTAATTTCTAAAATATATAAGGAATATACAATCAATAGCCAAACCCCACACATAATCCAGTTTAAAAGTGGGCTAAGGACCTGAATAGACATTTTTCCAAAGAGGATGTAAAAAGACCAACAGCTGCATGAAAAGTTTACCAACATCACTAATCATTGGATAAATGCAGGTGAAAATCAGTGCCATCAGCTCACATCTCTTAGAACGGCTATAATCCAAAAGATAATAGGAAGTGTTGATGAAGATGTAAAGAAAAGGGAACCCTCATACATTGTTGGTGGGAATGCAAGCTCGTACATCCATCATGGAAAACCTTAGGGAGATTCCCCCCAAAATTAAAATAGAACTACCATATAGTCCAACAATATCTCTTCTGGTTACATACCTTAAGGAAAGAAAATCACATCTCGAAGATACATCTGCAGAAGTTCATGTGAGCATGTTCAGGACAGTATTATTCACAACAGTCAAGTAATTGAAATTAACAAAGTACCCATTGATTGATGAATGCATAAAGAAAATGTGATATATACATAAATGGAATATTACTTGGCCTTAAAACAGTAAGAAATCCATCCATTTGCAAAGCATGGATGGACCTGCAGAACATTATGCTGAGTGACATAAGGTAAAGGTGAAGATGACAGTCACTCAGTTGTGTAAGACTCTTTGTGATCCTATGGACATTAGCCCGCCAGGTTCCTCTGTCCATGGGATTCTCCAGGCAAGAATACTGGAGTGGGTTGCCATTTCCTTCTACAGGGAATCTTCCTGATGCAGGGACTGAAGCCTGGTTTCCTGCATTGTAAACAGATTCTTTACGGTCTGAACCACCAGGAAGGCCCCTACATGAAATAAGCCAGTCACAATTACTATGATTCCACGTATCCATTTCTAAATTTCCAAAGCTCTTTCAATACTCATTTCTATAACAGAACTGAGTAGTTCTTACGTTATCATTTATCTTCCTGTATTTTCCCACTAAAGAATGATTTGCAGTATTCAGTTCTGTTCAGTTCAGTCACTCAGTCGTGTCCGACTCTGTGACCCCATGAACCACAGCACCCCAGGCCTCCCTGTCCATCAAAAACTCCTGGAATCCACCCAAACCCATGTCCATTGAGTCAGTGATACCATCCAACCATCTCATCCTCTGTTGCCGCCTTTTTCTCCTGCCCTCAATCTTTCCCAGTATCAGGGTCTTTACAAATGAGTCAGCTCTTCACATTAGGTGGCCAAAGTATTAAAGTATCAGCTTCAGCATCAGGCCTTCCAATGAACACTCAGGATTGGTCTCCTTTAGGATGGACTGGTTTGATATCCTTGCAGTCCAGGGGACTCTCAAGTCTTCTCCAGCACCACATTTCAAAAGCATCAATTCTTCTGTACTCAGCTTTCTTTATCGTCCAACTCTCACATCCATACATGACCAATGGAAAAATCGTAGCCTTGACTAGACGGACCTTTGTTGACAAAGTAATGTCTCTGCTTTTGAATATGCTATCTAGGTTGGTCATAACTTTCCTTCCAAGGAGTAAGCATCTTTTAAATTCATGGCTGCAATCACCCTCTGCAGTGATTTTGGAGACCAGAAAAATAAAGTCTGACACTGTTTCCACTGTTTCCCCATCTATTTGCCGTGAAGTGTTGGGACCAGATGCCATGATCTTCGTTTTCTGAATGTTGAGCTTTAAGCCAACTTTTTCACTCTCCTCTTTCACTTTCATCAAGAGGCTTTTTAGCTCCTCTTCACTTTCTGCCATAAGGGTGGTGTCATCTGCATATCTGAGGTTATTGATATTTCTCCCGGCAATCTTGATTCCAGCTTGTGCTTCTTCCAGTCCAGCGTTTCTCATGACGTACTCTGCATAGAAGTTAAATAAGCAGGGTGACAATATACAGCCTCGATGTATTCCTTTTCCTATTTGGAACCAGTCTGTTCCATGTCCAGTTCTAACTGTTGCTTCCTGACCTGCATACAGGTTTCTCAAGAGGCAGGTCAAGTGGTCTGATATTCCCATCTCTTTCAGAATTTTCCAGAGTTTATTGTGATCCACACAGTCAAAGGCTTTGGCATAGTCAATAATGCAGAAATAGATGTTTTACTTGAACTCTCTTTCTTTTTTGATGATCCAGCAGATATTGGCAATTTGATCTCTGGTTCCTCTGCCTTTTCTAAAACCAGCTTGAACATCTGGAAGTTCACATTAATACTTGAAAATTTACTGAAAATTGTGCAATCATATAAATATTACAGTTTTGTACAAATAGCTAATCAAACTGATCATTCTTAAATGTTGCTCACAGATTGCATTGTTAGTGACATATATATACCATTGGTATCAAGTGAGATATACATGTGTTTTCCCCAATAAAAATACATGGTTTAAAAAAATGTTTTTACCTCATCATTAACACTGGCAAACATTCATTCCAGAAGATATGCTACTGATAGTTGACATTGAAATTCAAATTCTGAATTTAGTAATTCAAATGTATAGTGGTTATTATGGTATTTTCTATTCATCATATCTATATGAGAGATACAGAAGCAAAATCATATGAAAGTTAATGAGGCCAAATTAATAGAAGCAAAAATGTTTATTTGTTTTCTTTCATTCCACATACAAGTGATATATTACCTAAAATTACTTTCAAACATTAATGTGGGTTTTGTGTTTCTTTTTTTTCTTTTTTATCTCATTATTTCTCTAGGCCATAAAATGTTTGACTTATTCATATTAACTGTGATATATTTTGTTATTTTGTTCTTGCCCAATATTTCACTCTGAAGATATATCTCTCCATTTACTTGTTCAAAAATATTATTGAAAAAAAATTTAATGTAGCAATTGTAAGGTTGTAAATATTATGTTAAAAACAGATAAATATTTCTACTTTCCTAGAAATATCTATTCTTTTCCATTGCCTAATGGTATCTGCACCAAATCCAAATAATATGAGCTTAATGGTATCCCTTGTGTCTGTGATTGTGGGTTTATACAGTTCAAGAAAAAAATCATTCATTCAAAAAAATCATCCATGTCATAACAATAAAAGGAACCGAAGATACTTCTGGGACTCATAACATATTGAGTTACTGCATATTGAGTTATTGCTAAGTATCAACAAGGATGAAGGGAACTTACAGGTCTCAGCACATCCTCTGTTCATTTTATTCTATTATGTAAATGATAAGTTGGCTCTTATATAAGCAAAACACTGACCACTGAGAATTACATAACATGTGCTCAGTTTCTGCTTTGGAGATGGTGGTGTCATAAGCCCATGACACACTGTACATCTCAGAGTACATGCTTTCTTTACTCCCTAAATCACAAAATTTTTGGTAGGAATTCATCCCTACCAAGGTACTAAATGAATGAACTGTAAGGATAATGTCTTCTGAAAATATGAAGTGCAGGTTATTCCTTTTTGTCATTGAAAAGTGCAATTTCCTTTTGCCTAACCCAAGCAAATAATTTGGTAAAGAAAACTTTCCATTTTTGCCTCCTTATCAAGCTTTCCTGTCCCTGTGTTTCTTCTCCAGGCTATATAAACTCCACATACAGGGCCTGTGGTAATCCACTGGTGCTATCAGCCTCACCTTGTAAAATGTACCTATCTCAAGGGCTTTCATTCTACATCACTGTCAGCTATGATAATCTTCTGGAACATTCCACTTCTCTCCTGAAGCTTTGAAGAAAAAAAATAGAGTACTCACTCACTCCATGATACACTCAGTGCTTTCCAAACAGAGATATATTCTATATTCAAAACATAGTCTTCTGAGGGAAATTTTTCTAATGTTCCCCATATGAAAACTGGTTGGAAGACATAAAATTGGACTTGGAGGAAAGAGTTTCATCTGGTTATTTATTGAAACTCCACAGGAGAACTTTGTATCTGTGAATTTTTGTGTTCTGGTCAATACTGATAAATTGGGGCTTTGCATAATTAAGTATTCAGTAACTCCGAAATTCTATTTAGTTGAAGTACAGAAACAATTTTACCAGCTCTTTATGCTTTAACTGTGCAAACAGAAAAAAAAAGAAAAAAGAAAAAGAAAAGAAAAAAACCAGCAACTAACTTTTAAAATCTTCAAAAGCTAAAATAGCTTTTTTGAGATTACACATCTCACTTTTAAGGTACATTTCTCTGATATCTTTAGTCTCTGCTACGGAATTCAGTAAATAAAGATGTTGATCATTATCCATCTGACTATGTTTAGCCTTGTTTATTTTAACATGCTAATGTATTTCATTAAAGCTGCACCTGTTACCATCACTGAATTTAAGGGTCTCATGTTTCTAGTACACTATCCTATTTTTAGAACTGTATCTGGTACATCAAGTCTGTCAAACATTTCCAGTACCATAATGACACAAACTATATTTTAATAAATAGCCAAGAAAATTCCTTCAAGCAACTCTGCTATTAATATTGTTGCTGCCCCTCATGCTGTTTGGGAAAGCTTCCAATAAAGTATTGAGACAGTTATTAGGGGTTTTTTTATGAGATAATGTATGATGTAGAAGCTAAAATAGTCACAGAATAATACCACATTTCTCAAAAAAATTTAACAGGAGTATTATCTCCCTCAATCCTCTTCTTAATCTGTTACAATATATTCTCCACTATGCCCAGCAAAGGATCTGGCACACATATGCTCAGAGATAACATTTGCAGAATTAAAAGGATGCAAATGAAAATCAATATAAAATTTAGATTCACTTATCAGCCCAAAGACTTTTACTCCACAAGTGAGGTTCTAGACTGGCAACATATAGTACTTTTCTACTGTCTTCAGATAGTCAGTCTTCTCTTTTCTTTTGATAACCCTGCTTATTTTTTCCTTCAAGCTTTTTGTTCCTTCCTGACTATCTACTATTTTTTGAAATATTCAGCTTTTGAAATGTCTAAAAAATACAAATGCACTTCACCACTTAATGGCTTATAACTTAACATGAAAGTAAAATATAAAAGAACTGCAATTTTACAATTATTGCAATCATAAGGCTCTCTCCTTAGATTGACTATTACTGTTTATAATGTGTGGATGCTGACCTCATTCATGAAATCTAAAGAAAAGCTCAACAGGGTATATATATTCGTTCATCAAATGCATATCTATTGAACAATTGTTCTGAGTTAAGCATGGTACACTGGACTTCATTAAAATAGGAAAAGTCTGATCATCAGGGAATACTTCTAATAATTCTATGATGAAGATTATCAACATTCCTATTATTTCTACCTGAAACTCCCTTGCAACAAATAAAAACTTTACATACTTGAGCTATTCAGAGCTAGATACACAATTTCAACACAAGTTCTTCACAAAAATTAATATAAAATATTGTGTTACATCTTCAAAGAGTTTGCTGACATATTTATTCATTCAGTACATATGAATCCATATTTCCATAGAAATATTTTAGGGCTGGAAAATAGCACAGGACAAAGCACTATAAGTTCCTATTTCATTAGCCTATAAAAATGAAAACACAGACAAAAAACCATCACAGATTCTGAAAACTACTAAAATATTTTAAATTTTAAATGTAATACCCATAACTTTTTCCAACTCCTAGAGATTATGCAGATGCCATAATTTCCCTCTTTAGTTAAAATACAGTATGGTCAAAATATTCCATAAAAATAGAAATTAAATAGAGTAACAAAAAATATGCCTTAGTTTATGTGAATAGACCCTATTCTCCATCTGAGCCAACATGTCAATTTTAATCAGATTTGACAAATTCTGGAACATATATCAATCTCTTAGCAGCCTTGCTACCTTCCTTCTAAGAATCTTTATTGCAAGCCCATAAATTATTCCTCAAACAAAAATTATTATTCTTTTAACATTCACATTATCTTTAAACACTGAAACAAAAATAAAATAAGGAAGCTCATTGGGTTTTACTAGTTGATTCTCTCTCTTCTTTGAGTAAATTCCAAATTCCACTCATATGCTTTTGGGCCTAATCAGACTTCAGTCATATATAACATGTCATTACAAATTATTTCCAAGAGATTACTTTGAATATAGTAATAAAAACCATGGATACTTTTTAGGTAGAAAGAGTCCCAGGTTACTATTACTACTAATTATGGGAACAGAAATATAAACAAACTCATTCAAGCAACACCATTTGTAGCAGAATTTAGGGAACGACTGCACATGAATTAGAATATTTCATGCAACTCTAATGTAAAACTGATTCAACAATGTTCAGATACTGTCAAACATATATATACAATTGAGTAGATGTTAGAGGATGAGCTAATTTAACAAGGATAGAAGAGGTCACTGTAAATACATAACTGTATAAGAAAACTCATTACTACCTTGAACAAAATTCTTTCACTTACTGTATAACTACTGAGCATTTAATATATGACAGGCACTAGGCATGATATATAATAGTAAATACAACTTTGATCTGTCAGCTTAGAATTATGGTCTGTGTGAGAGGAAAAAAAGGGAATGAGTCATTTTTAATAAGTAAACTATGCTATTAGATTAGTAAATATTCATCATTCTATGGGAAAACTTTGAGGAGCCCCATACATAGATTTTGTTTTCTCACGGTTATGAGTAGTTCTGTTTCCAGGGACAACCATCAGCTTCTTATACTGTTAGGTACCTGCTGGAAAATTAAAACAAGAGTTCAGGATCCAGACACTGGGTTTGTGACAAGGGCTAAGGCTGTCAAAATTTGGAGGAGGTAAAGCTTGTATTCACTCTCTCAGTGAATACTCAGTTTAAAACTCAGAAATTCAGTATCAAAAACAAGAGTATACATAACTCACATGCACATTAAGTATGTTTTTAGTTAGGAGTGCAAGAGTACTGGAGTGGGGTGCCATTGCCTTCTCTGAAAGTAAAAGCAACCTCAGTGGAAATATGATATACTTTTGAAAACCCATAGAATATTAAATATTTTCCAAGGATAGTTTATCTAAATATTATTAAACCTAATTTCATTGGTATATATAAAAATTCATGACATTACTCAACATTTGAAACTTTATATATGAATTAATATATAACTAAAATGTGTCAAATGCTATTTCTTTTCCTGAAGAAGTCAACATTTCTCAAATTTCCTTTTAATTTCCTCATCTTCTGCCCTGCCTATAACAACAACAAAGTGAAACTCTCATGGCAGGAGAAGGTCACTGAAAAGCGTGGGTGTTCAGTCCTTTAGTTATGTCTGACTCTTTGTAGCCCCTTGGACTGTAGCCCAATTCCTCTGCCCATGGAATTTTCCAGGCAAGAATATTGGAGCAGGTAGCCATTGTCATTGCCTACACTAGGGGATCTTCCCGACCCAGGAATCAAACTCATGTCTCCTGCATCTCCTGCATTGGCAGGTGGATTCTGAAAGTATAGGGAAATCTATTTAATTTCCCCAATTTTGTTAGGTTCATGACAGCAAGATTCTAGATATGATGAAACATGTTTCTGTTTACCTGGGAGTGAGGGGAGAACTGGCTAGATAATCCTGAGGTCATGAAATTGTTTGACCTGAAATGACCTGAGGTCATGGTCTTGTTTATATGTGAAATTCATGAGCTGAAAGACACTTAAAAATAAGCACACTGTGCTATTTCAAGTATCTAACTGGCAGACTAAGTTATCTGTGATAAAATGCAAGCTAGTGAGGTTGTAAAAGCCTGCGGCTTGACTTCAGGGGAGCATAAAGAAGAACAACTATAGGAGTTTCTCTCTTGAATAGAAAAAAGGGGAAAAAAAAAAAAAAACTGAAGAGAAGGCATCCTAGTTGGTAATTGGAATCCCTTATGACCTGTGAACAAGGGAATGAATAAGAGCCCTATAATTTGAACAAACCTAAAGGAGACTGGGATTCTTGCTACCAGTGGCTAACCCAGGAAACACTGAGCTCTTTCTTTCTGGAAATGTTAAAGGCAAAGCTGAAGAATAACTTTCCAAAACCGTTGTAAATAGAATCTCAGTTCTGCCTTGGAAGAGTAGTTGGATGAAAAGGACTGCAGGTCAGTGGTGTCATACTTCAAGGAGTCTTTTTCCCCCCCTAGAGGGCTATCGTTTCTGCCTCTCTTGTAAGTTATCAGCAGCCCCCCTCCTACCTGACACATGCACATAATACATAATGACTGCACCCCATGAGGATGATTCAGTGCCTCCTTTTCCATATTTCAGTGCCTGGACTTCAGTGCACTTTGTCTTCAAATACACAGTAGCAGTGGTTTTCTTTAGCGAAAATGGTCCCAAGACTACAGAAGCCTACATCCTCCTCATGTACACAGAGCAGGAAGCACCTTGGAATTTTTGTCACCTCCTCTTTTTCCCAGGTTGCCCTGATAGCTCAGTTGGTAAGGAATCCACCTGCAACGCAGGAGACCCTGGTTTGATTCCTGGGTCAGGAAGATCCCCTGGAGAAGGGACAGGCTACCCACTCCAGTATTCTTGGGCTTCCCTTGTAGCTCAACAGGTAAAGAATCTGCCAGCAATGTGGAATACTAGGTTTGATCCCTGGGCTGGGAAGATCCTCTGGAGAAGGGAAAGGCTACCTACTCCAGTATTCTAGCCTGCAGGATTTCATGGAGTTTATAGACCATATGTTCACAAAGAGTCAGACATGACAGAGAGACTTTCACTTGTTCCCATTACATATAAGCATACACCTTTTACCTATACACTAATGGTTAAGAGATTCAAGGTCCCTACTCCTTCGTTCGAGTCCAGACTCTTTTATCCTTCTCCCCCTCATACTCCGGGAAATGCTCTTTTGAGTAAGTCACTGGTATACTTTTGCTTCCAGGGTATCAAAGATAAACCATGTTCTCAACATACTCAGCCTTTTCTTCAAGATACCTTGTTGATCCTATTTTTTCCTTGGAGTATTCACAAACCCCTTTTTCTCTGAATTTTAATACAGACTGATTGTCCTTTCAAACATTTTAGCAATGTTATGGTAACTTATGCATCTCAACTTTTTTCTCTTCCCCGTGTGTACTGGTGTATTCTGTCACCTCAATAACATTACAATCTTTTCGAGATCAGAAACATGCTTTTCATATTTCCCTTTTCCTTTATTTTTCAATGTGTCATGATATGCTACTAAGCACTAAGTGAGAAGTTAGCAAATACTTGGGGGATTGAGGAATTAAGTCCTTGTGAAATAAATAGGAAGATGCCTTTTCAGGGATCTCTTCTGTCTAGGTGCTGAACAGAGTGAGGAAGTTGAGCTTCTTTAAAATTTGTTTAACTTATGAGGCTGTTTAGACTATGAGTGCAATCTGATACAGCTATTAAGTGAGTGAAATGGGACTCAAAAAAGGCCAATGGTAGAAAATTTTATAAAGGTACTCCAGTGGATCTTCTGAGATTGAAATGTTCATTACCTCCAATAGTAATTATGGTATAAAATGATAAATTAGCTTATACGTATCATATATTGAGCTATTGGAGAATAATGAGGAAGCACTGAACTAGCTATTGGTTTTACAAAATTGACCCTCAATGAGACTACAACCTAGATTAAAAAAAGAAAGAAAAAGCTGATGATAAAATGCTAATTACAATAAAATATGATAATTACTTGTATTGGAAATATACACCTCATGTTATAGATACAGAAGGTATCATTCTAATTCTATGTGGGGAGAACAATTTAGGAATCTTAATTCTAGATACCATCTGTCTAAAATTATTTAGTTTCAATTCAAATCAACTCTAAGATCGAACATTTATCTGGTTATATTACAAGAGAATAGCTTTATTCAATATAATTGCAATATTGAAGATTTATACTGTTTGTAATTTTTTGTTATTAAATGAATTGGTTTTAGAGAGTTTAGTGCATTGATAATATTCCCTGGATATTAGAATTCAAAACATTTCCAGACTGGTGAATTATTTAACAATTAAGAAATCAAAATATGAATGTATTTTTTAATGTCTGCCTATATATTTGAAAGTATTTAAAACAGATCATCAATTTAGAAAAATGACAAAGAAATACAGAAATAAAGAAAAACTATTGATAATTTCATGGAAGTGTGGATATTTATCATCTATGTGTGTAAATAACTTCAGTGAGATATTTTATACTTATTTTTCAATTATGTTAAAATAGAGTTTAAAAACAAAGTAGAAATATCAGACAGTAAAGTCCACAATTTTTATCATCCTCAGAGATATCTGCGAAGATGTATTTGATACACTGCTGAATCCTGCTCAGTAAATCACAGAAGATGGAGGAAACAAATAAATAAATATAAAGGAAAGAAGAAAGAAAAGATCACATTGCTGATGAAACTTTTTTTTTTTTGTATTAAGGCTGATTCATTACCTTGTTCATCAAATAAAATCTGTAGTTAAAGCTTGATAAAAAACACTAGACAATCTATCAGGTTAACAGTTTATAGAGAATATCATGAAAGAGTTTGGTAAATCAAAATAAAAATAAAATTCTCTGAAATTGTATGTATGAACATCAAAGTTATTTTAACATCACAGTTTTACCTGAGCACAAGTCAGTCAGTTGCTGATTAAGCAGTTCCCATTCTCCAATTACCTCTCTCTGTGCATCAGTTCAGTCAGTTCAGTCGCTCAGTCGTGTCCGACTCTTTGCCACCCCATGAATTGCAGCACGCCAGGCCTCCCTGTCCATCACCAACTCCAGGAGTTCATCCAAACTCATGTCTATTGAGTCAGTGGAGCCATCCAGCCATCTCATCCTCTGTCGTCCCCTTCTCCTCCTGCCCACAATCCCTCCCAGCATCAGAGTCTTTTCCAATGAGTCAGCGCTTTGCATGAGGTGGGCAAAGTATTAGAGTTTCAGCTTTAGCATCATTCCTTCCAAATAACATCCAGAACTGATCTCCTTTAGAATGGACTGGTTGGATCTCCTTGCACTCCAAGGGACTCTCAAGAGTCTTCTCCAACACCACAGTTCAAAAGCATCAATTCTCCGGCACTCTGCCTTCTTCACAGTCCAACTCTCACATCCATTCATGACCACTGGAAAAACCATAGCCTGACTAGATGGATTTTTGTTGGCAAAGTAATATCTTTGCTTTTGAATATGCTCTCTAGGTTGGCCATGACTTTCCTTCCAAGGAGTAAGAGTCTTTTAATTTCATGGCTGCAATCACAATCTGCAGTGATTTTGGAGCCCAAAAATTAAAGTCTGACACTGTTTCCCCATCTATTTCCCATGAAGTGATGGGACCGGATGCCATGACCTTAATTTTCTGAAAGTTGAGCTTGAAGGCCAGCTTTTTCACTCTCCTCTTTCACTTTCATCAAGAGGCTTTTTAGTGCCTCTTCACTTTCTGCGATAAGGGTGGTATCATCTGCATATCTGAGGTTATTGGTATTTCTCCTGGAAATCTTGATTCCAGCTTGTGCTTCTTCCAGCCCAGCGTTTCTCATGATATACTCTGCATAGAAGTTAAATAAGCAGGGTAACAATATCCAGCCTTGACGTACTCCTTTTCCTATTTGGAACCAATCTGTTTTTCCATGTCCAGTTCTAACTGTTGCTTCCTGACCTGCATACAGATTTACCAAGAGGCAGGTCAGGTGGTCTGGTATTCCCAAGTCTTTCAGAATTTTCCAGAGTTTATTGTTATCCACACAGTCAAAGGCTTTGGCATAGTCAATAAAGCAGAAATAGATGTTTTTCTGGAACTCTCTTGCTTTTTCCATGATCCAGCGGATGTTGGCAATTTGATCTCTGGTTCCTCTGCCTTTTCTAAAACCAGCTTGAACATCAGAAAGTTCACGGTTCACATATTGTTGAAGTCTGGCTTGGAGAATTTTGAGCATTACTTTACTAGCGTGTGAGATGAGTGCAATTGTGCAGTAGTTTGAGCATACTTTGGCATTGCTTTTCTTTGGGATTGGAATGAAAATTCACCTTTTCCAGTCCTGTGGCCACTGCCAAGTTTTCCAAATGTGCTGGCATTTTGAGTGAAGCACTTTCACAGCATCACCTTTCAGGATTTGAAACAGCTCAACTGGAATTCCATCACCTCCATTAGCTTTGTTCATAGTGATGCTTTCTAAGGCCCACATGGCTTCACATTCCAGGATGTCTGGCTCTAGGTGAGTGATCACACCATCGTGATTATCTTGGTCATGAAGATCTTTTTTGTACAGTTCTTCTGTGTATTCTTGCCACCTCTTCTTAATACCTTCTGCTTCTGTTAGGTCCATACCATTTCTGTCCTTTATCGACCCCATCTTTGCATGAAATACTCCCATGGTATCTCTAATTTTCTTGAAGAGATCTCTAGTCTTTCCCATTCTGATGTTTTCCTTTATTTCTTTGCATTGATCACTGAGGAAGGCTTTCTTTATTATTATTATTATTATTATTATTTTACTTTACAATACTGTATTGTTTTTGCCATACATCAACATGAATCCACCACGGCTGTACATGTGTTCCCAATCCTGAACACCCCCTCCCTCCTCCCTCCCCAAACCATCCCAGTGCACCAGCCCCAAGCATCCTGTATCCTGCATCGAACCTAGACTGGTGATTCGTTTCTTATATGATATTACACATGTTTCAATGCCATTCTCCCAAATCATCTCACCCTCGCCCTCTCCCACAGAGTCCAAAAGACTGTTCTATACAGGGTTATCATACCATCTTTCTAAATTCCGTATATATGCATTACTATACTGTATTGGTGTTTTTCTTTCTGGCTTACTTCACTCTGTATAATCGGCTCCAGTTTCATCCACCTCATTAGAACTGATTCAAATGTATTCTTTTTAATGGCTGAGTAATACTCCATTGTGTATATGTACCACAGCTTTCTTATCCATTCATCTGCTGATGGACATCTAGGTTGCTTCCATGTCCTGGCTATTATAAACAGTGCTGCAATGAAGGGTACACGTGTCTTTCAATTCTGGTTTCCTCAGTGTGTATGCCCAGCAGTGGGATTGCTGGGTCATAAGGCAGTTCTATTTCCATTTTTTTAAGGAATTTCCACACTGTTCTCCATAATGGCTGTACTAGTTTGCATTCCCCCCAACAGTGTAAGAGGGTTCCCTTTTCTCCACACCCTCTCCAGCATTTATTGCTTGTAGACTTTTGGATCACAGCCATTCGGACTGGTGTAAAATGGTACCTCATTGTGATTTTGATTTGCATTTCTCTGATAATGAGTGATGTTGAGCATCTTTTCCTGTGTTTGGTAGCCATCTGTATGTCTTCTTTGGAGAAATGTCTTTTTAGTTCTTTGGCCCATTTTTTGATTGGGTCATTTATTTTTCTGGAATTGAGCTACAGGAGTTGCTTGTATATCTTTCTCTCTCCTTGGTATTCTTTGGAACTCTGCATTCAAATGAAGGGTTAATAGGGTAGCAGAGATGTGCCTGCAAACGGGTCTCTCTGCTCGGCTGAGCATCCTTGCATACGAGGCGTTCTGCCAAAGAGTCTGGACACAGCCTTGAGTTTAATGGTCCCTTGCAAACGAGGGAGCATTCCCTTCTTGAGATAAGAAGGAGATGAGGGCTTTGGGTAGACTCTTCAGTAGACAGAGATTTCACTCCCCTTTGCTATACGATAACATGTATGCACCTGCACTGTACTAAAAAGGCTTATTCTTAGAGTCTGGAATTCTGCCTAAGGAGGGCTTTATAATAATAAACGGCAATTAGTTTGCCCAGTTCTTCCTCTGGCCAGAGTGGTATCCTGTCTGTCTTTTGTATGTCTTGTATGTTTTATGTCATTTCACTCGTAATCTCCAGAAATCTCCTACATCTGGCGCCCAACGTGGGGCTCGAGTGAAACCGAAAGAGGTAAGAAACCCTGGGGGGGATTTTAGATCCATAGCAGGGGAGCTTTCAGAAACATGGGGAATTCCTCACCCTAGCGGAAAAAATTGCTAGGTGAATTCTTGTACATAATCATGGGGAATTCTTCACCCTAGCAGATGGGAACTTTCAAAAGTTCATGGTTCAAAAAACCATGGGGAAATCCTGCTAGGAAGAAATAAACGTTCATTACGGGCACAATATGTGAATTTGTATATTAAATCATGTTATAAAATTTATGTAATGCTATAACACAGGCTTTGACTTTGCTATCTACTGATAATGAGACTAAATCTAATGCTTTAATGAAGGGAGAGGCAATTTATGAGGATATGCCAAATGTTGGTGGAATTTTTACATTGCCTGAAAGTAAGGATACAAATAAGCCTCCTTCTGGAAATGGTGAAACATCTGATAGTTCAGAATCAGATTCGGAGGCTTCTTCGATTTCGTCAGAGGAGGGCAAAGAAATTAAAGAAATGACCCATCTATTCCGGGAATAGTGAAAATACCGTAAGGAGGGGAAAAAATCTACACCTTCTGCTCCTCCTTGTGCTTCTCTTTTCCCCACTGCGGTTAATCGGCCCGATGTGGGCAGGGAACATTGTCGGTTCTCCTTTCCTTTGTCTATGCTTCATGATGATGACTTGTCTGCTCCCCCTGGTGGGTTTATCGACCCTCCACAATTGTTTTCCATCCAGAGACAACAAGATGGCAATGTGATAAATGTTCAATATGCTCCTTTGGAATGTAAATTTTTTAAAGATCTTAAAGCTGCAGTAGCGCAGTACGGTCCTCAATCTCCCTTTGTTTTGGCTATGTTAAAATCATTGGAAAAAGGCAAATTAATCATTCCATTAGATTGAGAATCTATTGCCCAAGCTGTCTTGGAGGGCTCTCAATGGTTGCAACTTCGTAGCTGGTGGAAAGAAGAAGCTAAAAAGCAGGCTCAGATTAATGAGGGACAAAATCCCCCTGGTCCTCTCGAGGACAAACTAATGGGAGAGGGCCAATATTGGGCTTTAAGAGAACAGGCTCAATACTCTGATCAGGACTTACAACAAGTTCGCCAGGTCTTTTTACGAGCATGGCGCCGTGTGGTGCCTACTGGCCAAGCCCAGCCCTCCTTTGTTAAAACAATGCAAGGCCCTAATGAGCCATATACTGATTTTCTAGCAAGATTGAGGGTAGCTGTGGAACGAGCTATAGGGAGGGATAAAATTTCAGAGATATTATTACAAACTTTAGCATTTGAAAATGCAAATCCTAAATGCAAGCATATACTGGGACCTTTAAAGGGACAGGGTGCATCTATAGCTGAATATATCAGAGCCTGCTCGGGAGTAAGAAAAACTGAGTATCAGGCTAATGTCTTTGCTACAGCCTTGGCCAAGGGTATGAGGCCACCAAAGGGAGGTAACTGCTTTCATTGTAAAAAACCTGGTCATATAAAAAAAGAGTGTCAAAAATTAAAAGCTGATCGAGGTGCAATTCCTAAAGACAGATCTCTTGCTGGAAAAAATAAGACTCCTCCTGGACCCTTATCATTCAAAAATGCTACAATTGATGCCTTACTTTATCCTATAGAAGCAGCAAAGCAAAAACATCTCTTACAACATACCAACTCCAAAGGGTTACAAAAATCCCATGCTATTACTCACAAAGAAGCTCAAAATATTGTTTGTTCTTGTTCCATATGTACACCCTTTGCTTTGCTATTTACCCCACCAGGTGTCAACGTAAAAAGACAACAAGCAAATCAGATATGGCAAATAAATGTAATTTACATTTCTTCTTTCAGACAACAAAAATGTGTGCATCATACTATAGACACTTGCACGCATTTTCAATGGCCCACTGCATTACATTCTAAAAAGGCTGACGCTGTTATTACTCATTTGTTTTCTTGTTTTGCAGTTATGAGATTACCAATTAAATTAAAAACTGATAATACACCTGCTTACCAATCCGCAAAATTAGCTCACTTTTTATCTCAATACCATATAACTCATACTTTTGGTATTCCTTATAATAGTCAAGGGCAAGCTATCATTAAAAGAACTAATCGTACCTTGGGTGATTATCTTAAAAAAATAAAAAAGGGGGAACAAGAGAGATTTATGAAACCTAAAGACATTCTGAATAAAACCTTACTTACCCTAAAAATTTTGAATGTTTGGAGCAAGGGAAAATCTATCAGCAGCAGAGTTGCATTTTCAAGGGAAAGAAGAGGATAAGATCTTGAATACGCCTATTTGGTATAAAGATAAAGAGAAAGGTTGGATCCCAGCATTCTTAATATATTTGGGACGAGGGTATGTGCCGGGGTCCAGCCCCGGTGGACCCAGGGTGATTCGAAGGTGGGGACGGAGTCGGCGTCTTTGGAAAAATACATATTTAATCACAGATAATGAGGGATTAGAAATGGATAGTGTAGTAGGAAGATTAGTGGAGAAAAAGAGGCTGAATAACTTGGATTACAAGGAATAGCATCCATGCTCCAGATGGGAATTCAGCCAGGAAAACAGGAGCAAGAAAGAAACAACATGGGGGAATCAGTCTTTCCGGAAACTGATCCGATTTCTTTATTTTTAGGTTTGCTTATATACCTTTTGTTACACATAGGGATGAATACAGAGTCATGTGGGGGTCATCAGTCCTGACCTTTATCAAAATCAGGTGCTTCACATAAATGTATAAAAAAAGGTACATCATCTTCTGGCCATGAGTGAGACCTGCTGACATTTTATGATCCTTTCTTTCTGATAACCAAAAAACTTATTTCTTCCAAGGGTGTTTTTTCTTAAACCAGGCACCACCCTCCAAATAAAGTTACATTCCTATAGGGTGAGGGTGTAGTGAGTTACAATCAAGAAAGGAATTTATTTAACCCAAGGTTAACATGATTAGTCTTAAAGGTTAATACTTATTTCTCCTATATGCTTAAAGGTTAATACTTATTTCTCCTATATGTTAGTTATATTCATTAGAAGTGTAGGGAACATGGAGATTTAGCAGCAAACATCAGCCCAACAAATGAAAATCCTTTCACCAATGTTCCCCTTAAGATCTATTTAGTCTTAAGATGTGATAAAGTTACATTTTTACATAGCAAGGACACAGTGATTTATAACAAAGTACAGTGATCTATTACAAAAGAGAAAATCCATTAACTCAAAAAGTCTAGTATTGCTAACATCAAAAATTACTATATTTCCTTTGCTATATTCCAAATACATTGATTAATATATTCCCAAGTGCCTAAGGATATAGAGGCCTGGCGGCAATCATTGACTCAACAAGAAGAAAAAGCCCTATGCTAATTAAGACTCTCCAAATACTCCAAAACTCTCTGTGCTGTTCATGGTTGAGAGGTAGTAAACAATCATGTGGCAGGAGTATGGATAATCCTGTCACGCAAGCTAGTCTGTCAGCAGAGAGGTTTGACCTGAGACATCCTTGCCCCACCCAGAGCAGGGAATTAGCAGCAATTATTGACACAACAAATGAAAAACCCTTCACCAATATATTCCTAACCAACCCATTATACTAATAATTTCTAACTCCCCAAAAGAATTTGCCTTTAGTAAGTCTAAAACATCTCATGCCTCTCAGATTTGGAGGCTGTAAACAATCACATGTGGCCGGACGAACCTATACAGGCGGGCTAGATAACCTTCAGAGGAGTCCGTAAGCTGAAACACTCTTGTCACACCCAGGAATTTTTATTGCCTTGGAGCTGCACGTTTACTCCTTCTCTGAGAGAAACGGTTATGGGGGAGAGCCCCCCGTAAAGTCAGAGGTGTAGGTGAGAGCATAAAACAGACTCTGGTTTTGGGGTTAGATGCTCAGGGGGTTTCCTGAGGCTTGATCACACCTTTGCCTATGCCAAGCCTCCTTCCTCACGACCTTTGCCATGGGCGGAGTTCCTCACGCTGGCCCCCGGCAGGTATGCTTTCATTTCTGTTGATAATTACAGGTTTTGGACCCTAGCAAGATTGATCAAAATCAAAAATGGCTGATCCCCTTGTTCAAAAATTCGAAGAGCTTACTATGCAGAGAAGCCTTACCTCCCATACAAGGGAAGCAACACCTCCTACATGGGGTCAAATGAAGAGGTTGACCCAGAAAGCAGAAAAGACACTAGTGAAGGCAGGGCAACCTCTGAATCCTACCAATCTTTTGCTTGCCATGATGGTGGTGGTAACATGTCAGGTAATTGGTGTATTGGCAAGTAATCGTACATATTGGGCATATATACCTAATCCCCCATTAGTAAGAACAGTTTCCTGGGGGAAACCAGAAGGGCAGGTATGTACTAATGAGACTGCCTTCTTTCCCCCACCACCTTGGGGGGGAATAGAACAACTATCTCATCATAAACAATAATATAATATTAATAATTTGTCCATTGCAGTGGAAGGTATTCCTTTATGTATAGGGGGACACTCCTTTTGTCTGTCCACTAAGGAACATTCTCATCATTCTTATAATACATGGGTGGTTTCTGGTAATTTCACTATCTGGTCAGGAAATTATACTTTGGATAGTGGTGACTCTTCGGGTCCATTCCATGTTAATTTACATCTTATTCCACAATAGCATGTGTAAAATATCCTTTTGCATTGTTATATGGGAATTAGACCTGGAATGATACTGTGGGGTCTGTGTCATGTGACTATTGTAATTTAACTCAATGTGTAAATGTTTTGGTGGAAAAAGTTTGAAAGACAAGCCTTTAACTCCAATTTCTCTCTAGTAATTGTTAAAGCTCAGACAGAAGTATGGTTGCCTATAAATCTGACTTGGCCGTGGTCAGATTCTTTTGCTGTTTCTCATCTAGTAACCGCTGTACAGACTTTGCTACACCGATCTCGAAGTATGCTTGGTGTGGTCATTGCTTAGATTCTCGCAGTCGCATCAGTAACTGCAACAGCAGCTGTAGCAGGCCTTGCGTTACACCAAGGAATTCAAACAGCTGATTTTGTTCGGGACTGGCAAAAAGACTCTCATTTGTTATGGCAACAACAGTAAGATTTGGATGCACAACTTGCTACTGACATGCTCAATCTTCAACCGTTTCCTGGCTTGGAGATGAATTGGCTGTTTTATCTACAGGAAGTGTGTTGAAATATGATTGGAATTCTTCTGTTTTGTATAACACCTGTACCATTTAACATGAGCCCTTCAAGAGATTAACCGAGACATATAAATAAAAAGAGTTCTAGATGCCCATCATCTAGAGAGATTCCGCCTAGCCCCCAAGAGGTGGCTGGATAGCCAATGACGGGTAAGACCCTCAGAGGAGGGCAACCTAAGACAGGCACAGCTGCAAGAGGGGCTGGCGAGGCTGGAGGTTGGCCACCTACAGCTTTATGCCTTGCTCTACAAAACATCAATACAAATGTCTCGAGGGCTTAAATAAAATAAAAAAGGGGGAAATGAAGGGTTAATAGGGTAGCAGAGATGTGCCTGCAAACGGGTCTCTCTGCTCGGCTGAGCATCCTTGCATACGAGGCGTTCTGCCAAAGAGTCTGGACACAGCCTTGAGTTTAATGGTCCCTTGCAAACGAGGGAGCATTCCCTTCTTGAGATAAGAAGGAGATGAGGGCTTTGGGCAGACTCTTCAGTAGACAGAGATTTCACTCCCCTTTGCTATACGATAACATGTATGCACCTGCACTGTACTAAAAAGGCTTATTCTTAGAGTCTGGAATTCTGCCTAAGGAGGGCTTTATAATAATAAACGGCAATTAGTTTGCCCAGTTCTTCCTCTGGCCAGAGTGGTGTCCTGTCTGTCTTTTGTATGTCTTGTATGTTTTATGTCATTTCACTCGTAATCTCCAGAAATCTCCTACATTCAAATGTTTATATCTTTCCTTTTCTCCTTGGCTTTTTGCTTCTCTTCTTTTCACAGTTATTAGTAAGGCCTCCCCAGACAGCCATTTTGCTTTTTTGCGTTTCTTTTCCATGGGGATAGTCTTGATACCTGTCTCCTGTACAATGTCACGAACCTCCGTCCATAATTCATCAGGCACTCTATCAGATCTAGTCCCTTAAATCTATTTCTCACTTCCACTGTATAATCATAAGGGGTTTGATTTAGGTCATATCTGTATGGTCTAGTGGCTTTCCCTACTTTCTTCAATTTAAGTCTGAATTTGGCAATAAGGAGTTCATGATCTGAGCCACAGTCAGCTCCCTGTCTTGTTTTTGGTGACTGTATAGAGCTTCTCCATCTTTGGCTGCAAAGAATATAATCAATCTGATTTCGGTATTGACCATCTGGTGATGTCCATGTGTAGAGTCTTCTCTTGTCTTGTTGGAAGAGGTTGTTTGCTATGACCAGTGCGTTCTCTTGGCAAAACTCTATTAGTCTTTGCCCTGTTTCATTCCATATTCCAAGGCCAAATTTGCCTGTTACTCCAGGTGTTTCTTGACTTTCTACTTTTGCATTCCAGTCCCCTATAATGAAAAGGACATTTTTAGGGGTTGTTAGTTCTAAAAGGTCTTACAGCTTTTCATAAATCATACAACTTCAGCTTCTTCAGCATTATTGGCTGGGACATAGGCTTGGATTACTGTGATATTGAATAGTTTGCCCACAGTAGTAGATATAATGGTCATCTGAGTAAAATTCACCCATTCCAGTCCGTTTTAGTTCGCTGATTCCTAGAATGTTGACGTTCACTCTTGCCATCTCTCTGCACATATATGTCCCCAACTTGATGTGACAACTCTTTCTTCAACTAGTTGAAAAGATGCTTTCACTGTGTAGCATATTTTGTGTTAAGTGGCTCAAACTAGATCTCATTTCTTTTTTCCTTTTAATTCAAATGATTACAGACTTACAAAAAGGCACAAAAGTATACGAGTCCCAGGAGTCTTTGAAACACCTTCCCTCCAGATGGTATCTTATGTAACTAACACAACATCAAAACCTGAGAACTGACATTGGTGAAATACTGTTAATCATATGCATCTGTGTATCTATGTGTACTCTTAGGCAATTTTACTCTATGTACACATTTGTGTGACCATGATCTCCATTAAGATGGAATAGAACTCTTCCATCACTACTAAGGAACTCTCTCTCATGATACCCTTTACATTTACAATTTACTCTGCCCGTAACTACTAGTAATCATTAGTCAGTTCTCCTTTTCCACAGTTTTGTTATTTTGGGAATATTGTGCAAATGACATCATACGGTATTTAATATTTAGAGACTATTTTCCTCTAACATAACACCCTGATGTCCATCAGCATTGTAGTATGCATCCATCAGTTCAGTTCAGTTCAGTCACTCAGTTGTGTCCAACTCTTTGAAACCCCATGAATTGCAGCATACCAGGCCTCCCTGTTCATCACCAACTCCCAGAGTTCACCCAAACTCATGTTCATCGAGTCCGTGGTGCCATCCAGCCATCTCATCCTCTGTCGTCCCCTTCTCCTCCTGCCCCCAATCCCTCCCAGCATCAGAGTTTTTTCCAATGAGTCAACTCTTTGCATGAGATGGCCAGAGTACTGGAGTTTCAGCGTTAGCATCAGTCCTTCCAATGAACACCCAGGACTGATCTCTTTTAGAATGGACTGGTTGGATCTCCTTGCAGTCCAAGGGATTCTCAAGAGTCTTCTCAAACACCACAGTTCAGAAGTATCAATTCTTCGGCCCTCAGCTTTCTTCACAGTCCAACTTTCACATCCATACATGACCACTAGAAAAACCATAGCCTTGACTAGTTGGACCTTTGTTGACAAAGTAATGCCTCTACTTTTGAATTGCTATCTAGATTGGTCATAACTTACCTTCCAAGGAGTATGCATCCATATTTTGTCTTTATTGTTCAGTTCTTTTCCACTGTATGAATGTATCAGTGTGCTCAACTGTTCACCCATTGAAGATGTTTGGGTTGTTTTCAGTTTTAGGCTGTTACAAATAAGGCTCCTATAAACATTTGTGTATAGGTTTTTGTCATTTTAGATCTCATTTTAAGTTCTCAAAAGACTGTGACCATGAAGATATAATTTGTAACTAGAAAGAATCAGAATTTATATTATAGTCCAGGTTGGACTATCTCAAAACCAAGCTTGCCAACTACACAGTGATATGCCACTATTTTCACATTGATAAATTTTGTGTTTCAGGATGCTCAATAATAACTAATTCGCAACCCACTCCAGTACTCTTAATTGGAAAATCCCATGGACTGAGGAGCCTGGTAGGCTGCAGTACATGGGGCCACAAAAAGTCCGACACGACTGAGCAACTTTCACTTTCACTTTTCACTTACATGCATTGGAGAAGGAAATGGCAACCCACTCCAGTGTTCTTGTCTGGAGAATCCCATAGACTGTGGGCTGCCATCTACAGGGTCGCACAAAGTCGGACACGACTGAAGTGACTTATCAGCAGCAGCAGCAGGGTCCTACAAGGGCTTCCCTGGTGGCCCAACAGTAAACCTGCAACGCAGGAGTTATGGATTCAATTCCCAGGTCAGGAAGATCCCTTGGAGGAGAAAGGGCAACTCTCTCAAGTATTCTGGCCTGGGAAATGCCGTGGACAGAGGAGTCTGGTAGGCCATCGTCCACAGGGTCGCAAGAGATGCACAAGACTTAGCAATTAAACCACCACCAGGATCTTACATTGAGAATGCCTTTAAGTACTCAGTGAGAGAAAGTGAAGTTGTTCAGTTGTGTCCTACTCTTTGTGACTCCATGGACTGTAGCCTATCAAGCTCCTCCATCCATGGGATTTTCCAGTCAAGAGTGCTGGAGTGGATTGCCATTTCCTTCTCAAGGGGATCTTCCCGACCCAGGAAGTGAACCCAGGTCTCCCACATTGCAGGCAGACACTTTACCGTCTGAGGCACCAGGGGAAGCCCCAAATACTCAGTATTTAACAATTATTATCTATGGAATGTTTGCTTCCTTCCAACGAGCGCTACAAAATATCTTCTGCTTCATGGTGAACGTGAGAGTTTCTTTAACAAGAATGAGCACAGTCCAGGGCCTATATGTTCTGTTTCTGCTCAGATAGGCACATACCATGTTTAACTCACAGGAAAAAAATTCATTTAATATCCTTTTTCTTGATTGGTAGTATTCTCCCCTCAGTGAAGAATGAACAAAAACATGTTTTTCCTGTTTATTCAGTTCTGTTGAATTTTTGTGGAATATAACTTTATACCAATATTATAAAAAGTTATAGAGGTTAAAAGATTATGCTGATCAAAGAGAGTTAGTAAGAAGAATAATGGCCCGCCAACATGTCCATGTCCAGAACCTATAAATATGCTGTGTGAAAAAAAGAATTGAGGCTGCTAATAGTACTAAGGTTGCTAATAAATTGACCTTAGATAGGGAGATGATCCCAGATTATTCAGATGGGCTGATATAACCAAGACAGCCTTTACAAATAAGGAGGCAAAAGGAGAGTCAGGATCAGAGAAAAAGATGTGATGATCCGACCAGGGAAAGGGTGATATGAGAAAGCCCCAGTCCAGTGTTGCTGACTTTGAAGATGAAGTAACAGAGCCAAGACCCAAAGAATACATGTGGCCTCTAGAAGCTAGAAAAGGTGAAGAACCTGATTCTCCTTAGAGCATTCCAAAGGAATACATTCATTTTACCTACTGAATACAGTTAGTAACTTGGATTTTGTCCAGTGAGACCTATTTCAGATTTCTGAACTTCAGAAATATGATAATAAATGGCTGTTTTTCAAGCGAAGTTTGTGATCATTTATTACCAGTAATAGAAAACTAAAGTACAAAGATAGGCAAATAAATATATGGCAGACAAGTGACTGATAAGTAAATGGTTGATTTTATGCATCAACTTGACTAAGCTGGGATGTCCAAATGTTTGGTCACACAACAGTCAATGTGTTGCTGTATTTTTTAGATGTGACTGAGATCTACCTTAGCAGCTCTGAATAAAGCACACTGCCCTCCATAATGTGAGTTGGCCTCACCAATCACTCGAAGGCTATAAAACAATTAAAAAAAAATCGAGGTATCTTGAACATAGATATTGTGTCTTCATACTGTATTTGGGCTCATGACAACAATATCAACTCATCTCCTAGTCTCCAACTTCCCTTTCTGTTCTGTAGATTTCAGATTTCTGGGTCGACATTCATGTGAACTAATTTCTTAAAAATCTGTGTATACACATGTATATATACACACATATGTATGTATATGTATGTATACAGAGATGCATCCTACTGTACTGATTCTGTGTCTCTGGAGAACCCTGACTAATGCAGATAAGACAGGAAGAGCAGGCAGGAAGGAGAGACAGAGAGAAAGAAAGACAGTTGTAGTTTATACTTGAATAAGAAAGCCTAGATTTTTCTTCAGTAAGCTCTAAGCAATATTTTTCTAGTCTTTCACATAGATAGATGAACTTCTCTTCCCCTCATAAATCTAATTTGAGGATATACAAAGTAATTTTACTGGCGTATAACTGTAAGGACATTCCATGGGGTGGAGGAGGTAGAAGGAGGTGGTAAACTTTAGCCTATTCCTACCAAGTTGGGAAAGATTAAAGGCGGGAAGAAAAGGGGACAACAGAGGATAAGATGGTTGGATGGCATCACTGACTCAAGGGACAAGAGTTTGAGTAAACTGGTGTCAGGGAATGTTTAACAGGAGGATTCCTATGTGCTGTTTCTCACAAGTCCTTTGTTTACTTTTAAGCAGAATAGCACGCTGCTCCCAGGAACTGGGGGTCATTGTGTAAGACAGACTTGAATCTCCTTTAGTAAACATTCTCTTTATGACAAAACTGCTTAGTCTCATTCCCCTTTCTTGAGATATGGATTGTCTCCTGACCTTGTGACAATCATCATCCCTTGATCCCTTGGTAATGGTTACTGTACATTTGGTTTTCTGATCTCTATCATTGACGAAGGAAACTTCTTGTACTACAGTCTATATATACTCACAGAAAAATCATTAAACACCTTTGCTCCATCAGAGCTTGGGTCCCCGTGTCTTTCTTTCTCTTTCTTCCTTTCTCTCTCTCTTTCTCTCTCTCTCTCCTCGGCTGATCCCTTGGAGAGCAGAGACCCGTCTTGCTCACTCTCCTGCCCCAGCTTCTAAGACTCTCTCGAGAAGGCACCCTGTGCCTTCACCCCTCCTCAGGAGGGCACCCAGTGCCTTCGTGAGAAATGCAAGTCCTGTGTCAATGACTTTATTGGTTTTCTGTGTAAACCAGGGAGTATCAGCTTCTCTCTCTCTTTCACTTTCTTATCATTGCCTGCGGACCACCAGGTCCTGGTCCATTAAAGGACCCCAACACTCCGGAAGTTGGTGATAGACAGAAGGCCTGCAGTCCATGGGGTTGCAAAGAGTTGGACATGACTGAGTAAACTGAAGCAAGTTGTATCTTTGAAAGGTCAAATTTTAGTTCACCGTGATAAATTATGTACATTATTACCAGCTTTTTTTTTCTTCTGAAGTAATTTTAGACTTGCAGGAAGTTGCCAAAATAGTAGACTCCCATGCAGCCTTCTGTTTTGGCAGCTTCCTGTAGGTCTAGAATTGTTTCAAAACTAAAAGTGAAAGAAACAAAAACAAAAACAAGAGTTCCATGTACACTTTGGAACAGAGTGGTGCAGTGGTAAACAATCTACCTGACAATATAGGAGGCACAAGAGATGCAGGTTTCAATCTCTGGGTCAGGAAGATTCCCTGGAGTAGGAAATGACAACCCACTCCAGTATTCTCACCTGGAAAATTCCATGGACAGAGGAGTCTGGCAGGCTACAGTCCATGGGAATACAAAGACTAGGACATGACTAAGCACAAGCATACATACAAATGTATATCCCAATGACTGTCCTTTTGAACCCAATGGAACAAAACGACAACTTGCAAGTAGTATTCAATGTGAACATAGAAGAAAATGAGGTCTGGGCACAGGGTATGGCAAGAAATGTCAAATAATGACTTTGTGTGGAACAAGTTCACAATAAGGAGTGTTTCCTGCCCTCAGTCCACACACAACCACAAAAGTTTTGAGAGGAGCCTTTTTTTCCCCCCCCCATAAATCTCGCACTGATTCTCATATCCTTCTGGACCTCATCTTAACCATATGTATCATCTTAGATATTCTATTAATTCCCTGTTTGTTTATTCTTTTTTATGGCTTAGTCATTTCATTTGTTCCAATGTCTCTAACTTTCTGTGACAGAATTATGTTGACTGTACATCAAGTATTTCAATGTTCTCTTCCTGGACACTTCCTGTGCATCCACATGACCAAGTTCTGAACAATGGATTGTGAGCAAAAATGGCCTCCATCACATTTAAAATTGTCACTATCACAAAACAACAACAACAACAAAAATGTCTGGACTCCTGAGCTTCCAGGGATACTGTGGGTGAGAAATAACCCTTTTTAATGTTGCTGTTGCTGCTGCTAAGTCGCTTCAGTCTTGTCCAACTCTGTGCGACCCCATAGATGGCCACCTACTGGGCTCCTCTGTCCTTGGTATTCTCCAGGCAAGAGAATGGCATTTCCTTCTCCAATGCATGAAAGTGAAAAGTGAAAGTGAAGTTGCCAGCTGTGCTCGACTCTTAGTGACCCTGTGGACTGCAGCCTACCAGGCTCCTCCATCCATGGGATTTTCCAGGCAAGAGTACTAGAGTGGGTTGCCATTGCCTTCTCTGTTTTAATGTTGAACATTGAGATAATTGAATTGTTAGACAAGCCATCATTAACAACTGTAATGTTTAAATACACAACTTCTAAATTAACTTTTTTTCTTTGGATGGCTACTTTCCTCATTTCTTTCTTTGAAATTTCTAATGACCTAGACCTTATTCTAACCGATGTTTGGTACCTTAACTCAAGTGAATGCAATGTCCATGAAACCAACACAAATTCTGAGAATAAAAGGCTATTTATCCTACTTGGGAGAAGGTGAACTCTTCTTATAGCTCCCCAAACACTGCATCAAATAATAAAGAAAGCTATTCCCATTTTCCTCTCTTCCCAACAGTGATGACCATCATATTGTCAAGCCATACAAACCCAAGAAAAGAACACCGGTCTTACTGTCAAACTGCCAGGATGACAGAGAGAACTTAATTATAAAGTAGCATGAACTAACCTCACAGAAGGAGATTTTCAGATAAACTTTAAAATCACAGTGCCATTCTTTCCTTGATTCTTGAAAGACTTTCGTTAAAGTTGGCTTAGTGGGTGTCATTTAGGATAGATGGAAATCACACCTATCATGTATAATATCAAATATACTTAATTTCAATACCTTTGGTCAGAAGCTTGACTGTAATCAAATTGTTCCCACTATGGATGGCAGAGTTTCCATGATTATCAACATGAACATGATTGTACTATCTCAATGAATGATTGCAGATGGAATATTCACTGGAGTTTTTTCTGAATAAGAGACTAGAATTCTTCCCTTTACTCACAACAGTTGTTCAAGGAAAAAGTTATATATTATTAAGCTTACACATTTTATTAAAATGCACCCAACTGCAGATATCTTCAAACTGTATTTATTCAGATTTGAGGATTGTATCCTATTTTGTTGCTCATCTTTACGCCATTTAAAAATAAATTTATGACAAGTTAATTGCATAGCTCATAATATACAATGCTTTTAATTTATGCTATTTTGCCAATGTGAATTAGATGGTTAGTGAATTCAATTAGGCTTCCTTAGTTGATTAGAGTCCAATTTTAGATTGAAGTATTAAAAATCATTAACATCTGTCATCTATGACATTTCAGTGACCTCAGTCTACTGCTTAAGTGTGGTAGGTAGAATGGTCACCCAAAATAGTTTACATCCTAATCCCCAGAACTTTTGAACATGTTATATTTCATAACAATAAAGTAAAGTGAAGTCGCTCAGTCATGTCCGACTCTTTGTGACCCCATGGACGGTAGCCTACCAGGCTCCTACATCCATAGGATTTTCTAGGCAAGAGAACTGGAATGGGTTGCCATTTCCTTCTCCAGAAAAGGGACCTCAAAAATTATACTAACTTTAAAGATATCTTAAATTAAGGAGATTATGGATTACCTAGGAAGGTCCAACGGAATAAGATCTTAAAAACAGATTACTTCCTCTAGCAGGAGTCAGAGAGATGCAGTGCAGAAGGCAAGAGAGATACAGAAGAGGAAATCAGGACAATTTCAAGAGCGAGAGAAGTTTGACATAAACACTACAGGTTCTGAGATGTTAGTGCATTACATGCATGTATTAAAGAGAGTCCTCTAGGAGACAAGAGTGTTTCCTAATTGATACTCAGATGGGAACCAAGTACCTCAGTCTTACCACAAGGAATCGAATTCTGCACATAACCTAAAATAAAGCTTGGAAGTATACTCTTCCCCAGAGCCTAGAACAAGATATCCAGCCTTGCTGACATTTTTATTTGATCCTGTGAAGCTGGAACAGAGGAGCCAGCTGTGCTACACTATGCCTAGACTTCTGACCTATGGAAACACAGAAAATAAAACAAGCTTAAAAAACCCTCTAAATTTGTGTTAATTATATACATTGAATATTCTCACTTATCCAGGACAGCCATATTGTTTTATCTACTTCATGTATGTTTGAGCACCAGTTTTAAAATATATCTTTTCAGGTTTTCAAAATTAAAATGGAAAGTGTAGTGAAGCAAACATTAATCTTTATGGAGATTAAATGACATACATTTAGGGTTATTTCTGAAAGTAGCATCTTTTATGCACACAATAAAACAAGATACTTTACATTTAGTGGTAATTATGTGAGAGAGATGAAATATGATTGGGTCAGAAAATAACAGGTCTTAGACTATAGTAAACAGAGTACAAAATATCACATATATAGAAAATTCTAAAAAAAATTATGGATAATATTTTGCAGTAATATTTGATTACATGTAACTTAAAACCAGGAGGTATTATTATATGTAATCAATAATATTTATAATTTTGCAATCAAAATGGAGTACACAAAGAACAAATAATTTAGAAAATTAATTAAGAATAATTGTATTAATCTACTAAAGATAAAAACACATTTTATATGTAATACTTTCTAATAAATGAAAGTACAGCTTTGGTCAGTAAAATGAAATTATAAACTATCATTAACATATATATTA
Source organism: Budorcas taxicolor (assembly GCF_023091745.1). Lineage (NCBI taxonomy): Eukaryota > Metazoa > Chordata > Mammalia > Artiodactyla > Bovidae > Budorcas > Budorcas taxicolor. The sequence continues at coordinate 62,805,982 of NC_068921.1, read as the reverse complement.
AAATATACCAATAAGTTCATATATTTTCACTTCTGGCTATCAATGTAATGGGATTCCCAGGTGGTGTTAGTGGTAAAGACTGCCTGTCAGTGCAGGAGACCTAAGAGTTGCAGGTTCAAACTCTGGGTTGAGAAGATCCTCTGCCAAAGGGAATGACAACCCACTCCAGCATTCTTGCCTGGGAAATCCCACGGACAGAGGACCCTGGAGGACTACAGTCCATGGGGTCACAAAGAGTCAGACATGAGTGAGTGACTGATCATGATCTGCATAGGAGAATAATACCCTTCATGGAGGTTGTCTTCCTATTCCCAAAGTGAACGTTTTCTCTCACAATGAGCCTTTATTTGGTTACAGTCACAGTTTAATGATCAAAATAAAATGATCATGTTTTGGCAAAATTTTCCAACAGAAATATCTATCAGTTAATTTCAGTGAAGTAAACATCTGTCTTAGGAAAATTAGAATGACATGTTTTTGGTCATATCCTCTTCGTGAGTTTTGACTAGAAATTATTTTAGGAGGAGTGTCAAGTTTAAAAAGCCCAGTGATTTAAAATAGGGGTAGAACTTAAAGTGGCAATTCAATACTCTCAGAAAACAAAAGTTTTCTTAAAATACTGGACTAAACAAGAACCAAAGAAGATACATGGATAAGCATATGAAGATATGCTCAAAAAGTTCATCATTAGTGAAACCCAAATTAAAACACTTACTAAAACAGCTCTAATTCCAGTGGAGGCAATTCCAGATGCTGGTGAAGGTTCAGAGCAATAGAAATCTTATTAGTTACTGATAGGGATGCAAAAATGCAGGACTTTGTATGAAATCATTTTAAAAACACTTAATACACAATCCAGCAATCATATTCTGTTTTGCTCAACTGTTGTGAAAACTTAAGTCATCACAAAATAGGAATATTTATAGCAGCTTTAGTCACAATAGCTACAAAGTGGGAGCAATCAATATAGCCTTCAGAAAGCAAATAGTGTAAGAAATGGTAATACAGCCACACACTGGAATACTAGTCAGTGATGAAAAATGAAAGAGCTATGGATAAATTCTAAAGGTACTATCCTAAGTGAAAAGAGTTAGATCGAAAAACTATATAAGAAGAAGCCCTATTTATATATCTGAGAAAAGTGAAATTACAGATGTAGGCAACAAATCCATATTTGTCAAGGGTATGGAGTGTGGGAACATAGTACCAGAGGAATATTAGGGGATTGTTTTTAGGGTGGTGGAACTGATCGAGGTGATACTATGATGATAGATATGTAATACTATGCAATTTTCACAGACCATAGAACTATATAGAAAAGAGTAGACCTTACTTTATTGAAATTAGGGTCAACCTAGAAGTCAGAGGATCCCAAGATGAAGGCAGAAGATGCTAAAAGCATAGAACTGTATTAAAATATGACCCAATCTATTTAAAGAATGTTACATAACTAGCCACATTTTCCAGTATAGAAACTCAGTAATTAATCATTTTTTATCAAGAATCTGAAATCTGTTTAAATTACAAAAATAACTATGCAAAAGGAATATTGTTTTGTCTTGCCTATTTTTTCCACTTATAACTTTTAAGCCCAAATCACGTCTATATAATATTAGAGCTTTCAGAAACACTATTTTATGCTTTCTAGACCTGTAACACTGATGACTTCACACATTTGAAAATTTGAGACAAAAGTTAAAAGTATTTTTTAATGAATTTCACCAGTTGCTACTTGCAGGATGTTTGAAGTTAGTATCTCAAATGACTCTCTTCAAACCAGATTTAAAGACGATACAACGCAAACCCTACTCTGAATCCTTATTTTATGGTTTGATATGCATATCTCTCATTAAAAAGAATAAGAAGAAAGATGACCCTATGTATCCAAGAGAAAATAAGTTAGAATTTCAAAAAGCTTTAGATTATAATTACATTTTACCATAATGTGACTGTTTTAGCCAGGAAATTAATAAACAGTTGTATAACTTCAGCTGGGTGGCTCTACCATGGGGATGTATTAAAAGATAAGGCCACTCTATCACCCATTTCCTAAACTTGCTCCAATCTAAAATTCAGATATTGGACTTGGGGCAATGTTATTTACCTTCAATCAGCAGCCCAAAAGGAATATAGACATCTTTGATTTCATTTAAATGCATTAGTTTAAAAGGTACACATATCAAAACCTTCACAACTCTATGTATACGTATGACAGATTCACTTTGCTGAACAACTGAAACACAATATTCTGAATCAACTATACCCCAATAAATCTAAAATAAACATGCAAACATAATAAGCTTCACAACTGTCACTGGTATGGTGCCTTGAAATTTCTATTTTATTGTATAAGAATGAAAGTATAATCTGGACAAAAGGAATAAAACATCCAAATTCTGTGACATTTAAAACCATAACTTCTGGAATCTTCCTACACATAGTAAAAGAGTCACTTGTGAAGTAGTACTGTCTGCTCAACAGAAAGTGCTTTGAGGACAGATGAACAAACTTATGGTACCAGGATGCTACTCCATTTAACCACTTCAAAGGCAAACTTATAATTTCAAGAATTATTTTAAATTTTTTGCCAGTAAAGAAAAAATATACATATTTTATTAATAATTGTACCTTAAAGTTTCTTAATCATATCATTATATGAACTCTAGTTTTTGAACTACTGAGTAGATCTGGAAATTAGAAACATTCTGTTCTTAAAATATTTCCTAGGAGCACCATTTTCATATTTACTGATAGTATTATTACTACTACATACATATACACACATTCTGAGTGATTTTTCAAAATGAAATATACCAATTCTATCAACAGCTGATCATTGGAAAGATCTCTGATGCTGGGAAAGATTTGAGGGCAAAAGGTGAAGAGGATGTCAGAGGATGAGATGGCTGGATGGCATCACCGATGCAATGGACATGAACTTGGGCAAACTTTGGGAGATGGTGAGGGACAGAGAGACCTGGCATGCTGTAGTCCACAGGGTTACAAAGAGTCGGCCATGACTGGGTGAATGAACAGCAACAACATCAACATTTTAGTAAACCAACTGGGAGTAGAGATCTCTGCATCTGAGTATATTCGGGTGAATATATTGGCTGTATGGTGTCATCTGAACATAGTTCTTGCTATTTTGATGTATTGGGAAAACGTATTAAACAATAGGCAAATCTTATTTACTGTAAACTTAAACTTTGCAAGTTTAAATTACAAATTTAATTTATTTACTAGATAGCAGCAGATGATCTGAAAAGTTTCTGAGTTATGGCACCTTTTTCTTTTTAAGAAGCTGGTCTATTTAATCTAGGTTATCAAATTAATAGGTAGGGTGTTGTTTTTAGTAATATCTTACTGTTGTTTCAATGTCTTTGGAGAGGGTTCCCTTTTAGTTTCTGATACCAGTATTTCAGGAATTATTTTTTATTTTTATTGATTTCTTCAAAATAATAGCTTTAATTTATACATATGTATTTTACTGTATTTATACTCTGTTTTCATTCCAATCCCAAAGAAAGGCAATGCCAAAGAATGCTTAAACTACCGCACAATTGCACTCATCTCACATGCTAGAAAAGTAATGCTCAAAATTCTCCAAGCCAAGCTTCAGCAATACACGAACCGTGAACTTCGTGATGTTCAAGCTGGTTTTAGAAAAGGCAGAGGAACCAGAGATCAAATTGCCAACATCTGCTGGATCATGGAAAAAGCAAGAGAGTTTCAGAAAAACATCTATTTCTGCTTTCTTGACTATGCCAAAGCCTTTGACTGTGTGGATCACAATAAACTCTGGAAAATTCGAAGAGAGATAGGTATACCAGACCACCTGACCTGCCTCTTGAGAAATCTGTATGCAGGCCAGGAAGCAACAGTTAGAACTGGACATGGAACAACAGACTGGTTTCAAATAGGAAAAGGAGTTCGTCAAGGCTGTATATTGTCACCCTGCTTATTTAACTTCTTTGCAGAGTACATCATGAGAAACGCTGGACTGGAAGAAACACAAGCTGGAATCCAGATTGCCGGGAGAAATATCAATAACCTCAGATATGCAGATGACACCACCCTTATGGCAGAAAGTGAAGAGGAACTCAAAAGCCTCTTGATGAAAGTGAAAGAGGAGAGTGAAAAGGTTGGCTTAAAGCTCAACATTCAGAAAACAAAGATCATGGCATCTGGTCCCATCACTTCATGGGAAATAGATGGGAAACAGTGGAAACAGTGTCAGACTTTATTTTTGGGGGCTCCAAAATCACTGCAGATGGTGACTGCAACCATGAAATTAAAAGACGCTTACTCCTTGGAAGAAAAGTTATGACCAACCTAGATAGCATATTCAACAGCAAAGACATTACTTTGCCAACTAAGCTCCATCTAGTCAAGGCTATGGTTTTTCCAGTAGTCATGTATGGATGTGAGAGCTGGACTGTGAAGAAAGCTGAGTGCCGAAGAACTGATGCTTTTGAACTGTGGTGTTGGAGAAGACTCTTGAGAGTCCCTTGGACTGCAAGGAGATTCAACCAGTCCATTCTGAAGGAGATCAGCCCTGGGATTTCTTTGGAAGGAATGGTGCTAAAGCTGAAACTCCAGTACTTTGGCCACCTCATGCGAAGAGCTGACTCATTGGAAAAGACTTTGATGCTGGGAGGGATTGGGGGCAGGAGGAGAAGGGGACGACTGAGGATGAGATGGCTTGATGGCATTACTGACTCGATGGATGGGAATCTGAGTGACCTCTGGGAGTTGGTGATGGACAGGGAGGCCTGGAGTGCTGTGATTCTTGGGGTCGCAGAGTCAGACACGATGAGCGACTGAACTGAACTGACACTCTGTTCTCTTTTTCATTATTTCCACAATGATTTTATATCCTTTCTTCTGGCTTATGTTTACCTTTTTATTTGTTTGTTAAGGCAGAAGCTTAGACCATCAATTTAAGACCTTCTTTTATAATACACCTTTTAACACTACTGTGTTTTCTCCGAGTAATGCTATAAATTCATCTCATAATTTTTGTTATGCTGTTATTCTCATTTTAATTCACTTTAAAATATGTTCTACTTTAAGACATTTTTTCAATATATCATTTACTTAGAAGAGCAACATTTAATGCCCAGATATTTGTGGGTTTTCGATATACACAGTGTTGCTGACTCCTGATTTACTTCCATTAGGATCAAGGAACATATTGGTATAATTTCAACTCAAATTTGTTAAGATTTGGTTTTAACCCAAGATATTGTCAATTCTGTGTTGTTCCATATGCACTTATGGAACAAATGAATTTACAGAGTGAAATCCAAAGACAGCAATAATTGCATTAAATGTAGTGAAAAGTGAAAGTGAAAGTGAAAGTCACTCAGTTATGTCTGACTCTTTGCAATCAATCCTATGGACTATACAGTCCATGAAATTCTCCAGGCCAGAATACTGGAGTGAGTAGCCTTTCCCTTCTCCAGGGGATCATCCCAACCCAGGGATCGAACCCAGGTCTCCCACATTGCAGGTGGATTCTTTACCAGCTGAGCCACAAGGGAAGCCCAAGAATACTGGAGTGGGTAGTCTATCCCTTCTCCAGAGGATCTTCCCAACTCAGGAATCGAATTGGGGTCTCCTGCATTGCAGGCTGATTCTTTACCAACTGAGCTATGAGGGAATCCCCTGCATTTTAAGGGTGGGGATTACACAAGATATGGTCTATTCTGTGTTGTTCCACATGCACTTGAAAAGAACATATATTTTGCTGTTTTGAGGTTATGTATTCTCTGAAAACTGATTGGGTAACATTTGTTTATAGAGTTAGTCCTGATTTCTCATTTATTGTTATTTTTTTCTCCTTGCTCTATTAATTAAACAAGACAGGGGTGTTGAAGTCTGCAAGAGTGAATATATTTATGCATTTATTCAATCTCGCCAGTGTTTTCTTTAATGAATTTTGAAGCTCTTCTCTTAGGTATATAAACATTTAGGACTGTTATATCTTCTTAATGAATTAACCCTGTTGTCATTATTTTATGTACCTCTTTATCCAAGGAATTCTCTTTATTACAGTTACATTCAAGTTTTCCTTAGATTACTCATTTCATTTTCCAGTCTTTTACTCTTTAACTATTTATGGTTATATTCAACATGGGGTCTTGTAGACAAGGCATAATCCCCACCCTGACAATGTCCATTATCCATTTGTGTGCTTATTTAGGTCCTCTACATTTAATGCAATTATTGCTGCGTTTGGATTTCACTCTGTAATTTCATTTGTTTTCTGAGTGTCAACTCTTTATTCATTCTTCTATTTCATTTTTCCTGCCTCTTTTAAATTTTTAAATTGAAGTAAAGTTGATTTACAATAATGTTAGTTTTAGGTGTACAGCACAGTGATTCAGTTATTTTTCTCAGATTATATTCCAGTAGATTACTATACGATACTGAATATAATTACCTATGCTATACAGTAAGTCCTTGTTGCTTATCTATTTCATGTATATTAGCTTGAATCTGTTAATCTCACACTCCTAATTTGTCCCTCCCTGCCTCGCTCTCCACTTTGGTAACCATAAGTTTGTTTTCTATGTCTGTGAGTCTGTTTCATACATGGATTCATTTTTAGTATTTTTCAGGTTCCACATGTAAGTGATATCATATGTGTAAATCAATGAAATTAGAACATTCCCTCATGCCATATACAAAAATCAACTCAAAATAGTGTGGAGACCTAAGTATAAGACAAGACACCACAAAACTCCTAGAAGTGAAGATAGGGAAGACATTCTGACCAAAGTCGTAGCAGTCCTTTTTTTTAATCTTCCAAGAAAAAGAAACATAGCATCAAAAATAAACAAATAGAACAGAATCAAATGTGAGAGCTTTGGGAAGCCATGAGCAAAACAAAAAGAACCTATGGAATGGGAGAAAATATTTCCAAATGATATGGCTGACAAGGAGTTAATATCCAAAATAAACAAACAGCTTATACATATACATATACACACAATGGGGTTTTAGCCATGAAAATTAATGTTACCATTTGCAACAACACAGATGGACACAGAAAGTATTATGCTTATTGAAGTAAGTCAGAAAGGCAAATACTAATGGATTTTAAAAAAACTCATTTAATGTATTCACTGGCTTTTCAACTATATATTTTTTTGAATCATGTTTTAAAGTGTTTTTACAGTACAGGGATTACAATACGTATATCAAACTACTCAATTTAGAACAAATATTCTACAATTTCAAGGTAAATATACAAAATTTATACACCACAGTTTTTTACCATATCTTAATTTATAGTTGTCATATGAACATTCTTATATACTGAACATCTTTCAGATAAGGTTTTAAAATTTTAGCAAATTTTAAATTTAAATTTAGATTTTTAAAATAAGGAAAATATAGGTTACTAGGTTGAAACATTTACCATCACTGTCACTACCCTTTAGCTCTGACGTTCCAAGATTTCCATGGCATTATTTCCCTTCTGCCAAAAGAACATCATTTAGCATTTCTATTAGAGCAACTTTGCGCTGATAAATTCACCTGTTTTTCTACTTCTTTGCTCTTCATTTCTTTAAATTTTAAAATGTCTTTCCTATCACTTTTTTTTCCCACAAATGTAGTTTTGCTGGATGGGATGCTGAGGTTGACAATCATTTATTTTCAGTATTTAAAAAATATTTTCACACTGTATTCTGACCTTTACTTCTCTGGTGAGAAATATGAAGCAATTTGTATCAGTGTTCCTTATAAAGTTTTGAGTTCCTGATTCTTGTTGTTCAGTCACTAAGTTATGTCCAACTCATTGTGACCCCCTGGACCACAGCTCACCAAGCTTCCCTGTCCTTCACTATCTCCCCGAGTTTGCTCAAACTCATGTCCATTGAGTTGGTGATGCCATCCAACCATCTAATCCTGTTGACCCCTTCTCCTGATTTGCTTTCAAGTATGCTTTGTTTTATACCTTTGGTTTTTATCCATTTTGTTACAACATTATCTGAGTGTAGCAATCTTTGAATTTATTGTGTTTTCATTCCCCAATATTCTTCAATCTGCAAATTAACTTTTTCCTAAAGTTTAGAAAGTATTCAGCCATAATTACTTCAGTTTTTATATTTACCAATATTTCCCCTGTATTTTTCAGATTCCAACTTGAATGTTAAAGACCTATTGCTATTATCCTATGTGTCCCTGAGTTTTGTCTTTTTCTTTTCTCAGTCTCTCAGATAGATTAATGTGTATTATTTTTCAAATTTACCGTTTTGCTTTGTTTTTTGCTGCCATTTTCATTCTTCAGTTGAGACTATCCAGGGAAGTTTTGTATTAGTTAATGTACTTTTCAGCTCTTGACAGTGTCTTTCATTTCATATATATTTCCTATATTTAAGAACATTATTACAGTAGCTTCTTTAAAGTCCCTGATAATATCAAAACTTCTTATATTTATTAACTTTTCCCTTGAGGGTTATGGTCTTCTGAGTCCCATGTTTTCAGGAAATTTTGGACTATATTGTTGTCATTTTCTATATTTGTTTATGGAACCCTGAGACATGTTACCATAGTTTAGCTCTTATGGAAGCCTGAGACATGTCATCATAGTTTAGCTCTTAAAGGAATGGCTTTTAAAACATATCAGCATTTGGTCAGTTTCAAAGGCAAACCACTCAGGATTTTATACACAGATTTCATAGCTTTCTCTCTCCAGCTTTACTCTCCATGGTTTTCTTCAAAGTCTCTGGCAGACAGGGAGCCCATTCTCTGACACTCTGAAGTTTGAAATCCCACATTCGAGTATACATTTCATACTAGTGCCACTGCCCTGAAGCAAAGCATCAAGAGAAAAAAGAGAAAGAAAAAGGAGGATTATCTTCACATCTAAGTATCACAAAGTCTACCTTCTCTTGTTCCTTTAGTCAGAAGTTATTCTCAAAATTTTATATATCAGCATGGACACCACTCCCACTGCTGCCACAGGTCTAGGCCTTTTATGAGTGGGACTGGAACAATAAAAAAAAAAGAAGAAGAAGAGGTTTTCCTGAAGTTTCTTTCCAATGGTGTAGAGGGCTTGTTCTCTTGCTTGTTTTGGACAGAAAATGAGGGTTTTCTCTTGGAGTATTTACTGTATACACCTGCTTCAAGGTTCTGGAATATTGACTTACAAGGATATTAGAAGATAACTCAAAAAAAAAAAAAAAAGAAAGAAAGAAAAGAACTTCATGGTCATAGTCGACATTCTGTCATTTTCTATTTTCCTGACCAATAACTCCACAATCTTTTAATTCACAGAATCCTCAGACAGCTGCATTTAAAACTAGTGGTTTTTAGAATCAGACTGGAAGATATGACAGAATGTGCTTATTCCAACTTAAGAAACAATTGATAGTTTAGCACATTATTACTTTATTTAATGTTCTAATAACACTATTGATCTTTTGATGTGTTAACCTGGCTATCTTACAGTCTCCAGTTATTTAAATATTAACCCAGGTGTGCCAGTGAAGATAACTTATAGATGTATTCAAGGTCCACATTCAAGTTAAATTTAAGTAAGGGAAATGACTCTGCACAATTGTAATTGGCTTAAATAAATTAATCAAAAGTCTTAGGATCAAGAAATAAATTTACATATGTTTAGTCACTGTGATTTTTGAGGTAGCTGGTTACAGGATTGTAAGTTCAATTATTTTGACTAATAAAACTGATTTATCTGGGATCCAATTGTATTTCTTTTCAATCTGATATTTTCATTCTCCCCAACTACCAGTTACTCCTTATGAATAATTTAATATGATTGAGGATCCTCATACTTAAATAAGCTAATAGCAATCCTCATTAACCTCTTCTAAAATCCTTCCTCTCCACTCACATTTTGTTTGATGAAATAGATATTTGCAGCTGTTGACTCTTCTCTCCTTTTCCACCATGTTCTTGGCTCTTTACTAATCTACAGTCTGTCTTCTTACCAGTCCAGTAAATGTGCTCTTAAGAAACACGAACTCTTTTGTGTTTTTTTTAAAAAATCTTTCTTGCCAGTCGGTCACTTTTAGCATTGCTGAGCACTCCAAATGTCTCTAAATATTGACCTAGTTTCTTTTGTTGTTGTTGTTGTTGTTTTTATTTCTATTTCCATCCCCAAATTTTCAACCTTTTCTTCTCCCATCAATTTCCCATGCTCCTTTATTTAAGTCTGTCATCTACTCACTGTCTTTTTAATCTTCACACTATAGAATTCAAATAACTGTCATATTTTTAAAATTTATAACTTCAACCCAAATCTCTCAAATCACAGCAATAATTGCAGCATATGTCCACTTATTGGAGTAAGACATGACAGTTCACTCCAGTACTCTTGCCTGGGGAATCCTATGGACAGGGGAGCCTGGCAGGCTACAGTCCATGGGGTCCCAAAGAGTCAGACAAGACTGAAGCAATTTAACACACACATATGCAAGTCTACTTGTATTAATAAGTTTATAGGAGTTTATCTCAATGTGTCTAAAATTAGATTTATCTTTTCTCTCAAATATGCTTATGTAAACCCTATGTACTCCAGTTTAACAAAATGCAGCAACAACCATCCACTTGCCAATGCTTAGCATCTATGACATCATCTTTAAATTTCTGTCTGATCCATTTTTCATCACAAAATCATAGAAATAAAGGTTGCATCAGTTTAGTTCTCTCATATCAGATAATTATCACCTTTGCTCAGCACTTTTGCAATAACACCATAACCACTTTCCCAGCTTCTAATTATTTCCCTGCATTCCTGTAGGAAGCATTATTTTTTCCCCAAGACTTCTATTTGAAAATGGACATATAATTAAAACCCTTTGGTTGTTAGCCATCCTACTTCAGATAATATAGAAACAACAAAATTCTACAAATGACTATGCAATTTTGGTTTTAGCTCTTCTCTCATTTCTATTCCTTTCTTTGTCTTTGACACAGCCATACAATCTTTTACATTTAAAAGCTTTCCCTGTTTTCTCCAAACTCTATAGTTTTGTGCATGATGTACTTTTCCCTATATATTCTTGTGCCAAACACTTACTACTGGATTAACTTATGCGCTTCCTTTATATTCCAAGTGCAGTTAAAAGACTTTATTTTTCTAATATACTTGACTTTGTCTAATACACTAATATACATCACAAAAGACTAAAACCTGTGTTTTGGGGAAACAATCTTTTGATAGCAAGCAACAAAAATTACCAACGCAGTGAAGGTTCTGCAAGGAAGGTGAACAGAAAGGTAATATATTGGGTTGGCCAAGATGTTCCTTCAGGTTTTTCTATAACATATTACAGAGACATTTTGGCCAACACTATACAAATGATGAAAGACCTTTGATCAAGTTTAAAAGTTTGCTTTAAACTACCAACAGTCCTTAAGTGAACTGATCAGATTTATACTATTCTGTTATGAGAACAATGAAATATTAAACTACTTATGAAGTCAAATTTGCAGTGGCATTTGAATACCTATGTTTCCAAATTCAGAAAGCAGCTGAAAGTCCATCTACTTGAACAAAGAGAATATATTAAAAAATATTAAAAACTAGTATTTGTTTTCAGAAATGTTATACCTGATATTTCAGTTTCTTTAAAAATTATGCTACTCTAATGAGGTATTGCTATTATTATTCAATTTTAAAGATGAAATTATAGGCTCCAGATATTAAGTTACTTCTTTAAGGGCATAATAGCCATAATCAATACATACAGGATACAAATTCAGCCTCAATGAGCTGTTACATATAATTACATCATTATATAAAGAACAATACCTAATGGGAAAGAAATCATCACCAATTAAGGAAAACAAAAGCACATCTCTACAACGTAAAGAAACAGTACATGTTTCTTCAATGTTTTTTAAATGCTTATTTGTCTTTGAATCAAATCTACAAAAATTAGATCTTTTTAAAAATGAAAGTGACACAAAGTAAGGCATTTTAACTGATCTGCATCTATGTGTGATTGTAATGGATTGTGTCTCTTATGAACATTCCATTGTTAGAAAATTTCTTATGTAATTATAAGATGAAAAACAGATTACTGATATTACCCTCTGTGATGGGACTCCTTGCTGTTGCAAATGGAAGGAGATTTTTTTGAGTTAATTGAAAACACAGCTTGATGTTCCCCTGCAGTTTAAATACAGAGACTCAATGCATAGAAAAATATTAATAAATAAACTGTGCTAAAGTAACATTTGAATTGACAAATTATTTGATAAAGAGAATTCTGAATTATAGTTATTTTATGATATTCAAGTATCTCCAAATATACAATGTGTACAATTCATTACTAAAAACAAAGATTTATTTTTAAATGAACGTTCATCATTTTCAGCAAACATTCAAATTAGCAACAGCACAGTTACTGGGGAAAAATATTTTGTAAGAGTCAATATCTAAATGGGCATTTGTATAAAAATTTTCAATACAGTATGTCACTTTTATAGAAACAAATTTTCTTTCTAGGAAGGTATTTTCATTACTGCCATTCTGCAAGTGACAAAACTAAGACGTGATAAAATTACTAACCATGCCTATAATGTAATAACTGATAAAGTGATAAAGTCAGGTACCATCTCTGGGACTATTCAATTTAATGATCTTCCTCTCTAAATTCACCCAGTGTTTTTGAAACAGGCACTATCTAATGTGCTAGGAATGAAGTCATGAACTGTAGCTAAAAAAAAAAACCAAAAAACTGTATATGGTAAACTGAGACTCATTGGAAAAGACCCTGATGCTGGGAAAGATTGAAGGCAGGAGGAGAAGGGGACAAAAGAGGATGAGATGGTTGGATGGCATCACCGACTCAAAGGACATGAGCATGAGTAAGCTCAGGGAGTTGCTGATGGACAGGGAAGCCTGGCGCTCTGCAGTCCATGGGGTAGCAAAGCGTCAGACACGACTGAGGAACTGAACTGAACTGAGACTGAAACAGGAAATAAATAATTACAGAAGTAACTATGCATTATGATTTATATGAATAAACTAATTAGGATAAGTAAAAAGAGTAGTTGGGGGAGAGGACATTGATGTTTCTGACAGAGTGGTCAAGAAGTCCTCTTCAAGTAGCAAACTCTTTAAAAAGTCAAACTGGAATAAAGTTAATAAAGTTAATGAATGAATCACAAGACACCATTAGAGTATTTATATACTAGGGCTTCCCAGGTGACTCAGTGGTAAAGTATCAGCCTGCCAATGCAGGAGACACAGGAGATGTCTCCCACGGGTTAGATCCCTGGGTCAGGAAGATCCTCTAGAGGGGGAAATGACAATCAACTTCAATAACCTTGCCTGGAAAATTCCATGGACAGAGAGGCCTGGTGAGCTACAGTCTATGGAGTCGAAGAGTTGGACATAACTGAGCAACTGTGCACACACATTTATGTCCTACATACTTCCTTACATGTATATTCCACATCATATTATTTTATATATGCTTTATATATGTGTGCTAAGTTGCTTTAGTAATGTCTGACTCCTTGTGATCCTATGGACTGTAGCTCACAAAACTCCTCTGTCCATGGGATTCTCCAGACAAGAATACTGGAGCAGGATGCTGTGCCCTTCTTCAGGGGATCTCTTTTGACCCTGGGATAGAATCTGCATCTCTTAACATCTCCTGCATTCGCAGATGGGTTCTTTAGCACTAACTCCATCTGGGAATCCTACCTTTATATATACACAGACATTTGTGTACATATAAACACATGGAAACTTATGTATACATATGCTTGAATATATATACATATATATGTGTGTGTGTGTGTATATATATATATATAGTCACACTGTATATTGCCACCCTGATTATTTAACTTATATGCAGAGTACATCATGAGAAACACTGGGCTGGAGGAAGCACAAGCTGGAATCAAAATTGCCAGGAAAAATATCAACAACCTCTGATATGCAGATGACACCACCCTTATGGCAGAAAGCAAAGAAGAACTAAAGAGCCTCTTGATAAAAGTGAAAAAGGAGACTGAAAAAGTTGGCTTAAAGCTCAACATTCAGAAAAGAATATCATGGCATCTGGTCCCATCACTTCATGGGAAATAGATGGGGAAACAGTGGAAAAAGTGGCTGACTTAATTTTTTGGGTCTCCAAAACCACTGCAGATGGTGACTGCAGCCATGAAATTAAGAGATGCTTACCTTTTGGAAGAAAAGTTACGAGCAACCTAGACAGCACATTAAAAAGCAGAAACATTACTTTGCCAACAAAGGTCCATCTCATCAAGGCTATGGTTTTTCCAGTAGTCATGTATGGATGTGAGAGTTGGACTATGAAAGAAAGCTGAGCATCGAAGAATTGATGTTTTTGAACTGTGATGTTGGAGAAGAATCTTGAGAGTCCCTTGGACTGCAAGGAGATCCAACCAGTCCATCCTAAAGGAAATCAATCCTGAATATTATTTGGAAGGGCTGATGCTGAAGCTAAAACTCCAATATTTTGGCCACATAATGCAATGGCACCCCACTCCAGTACTCTTGCCTGGAAAGTCCCATGGATGGTGGAGCCTGGTAGGCTGCAGTCCGTGGGGTCGCGAAGAGTCAGACACGACTGAGCGACTTCACTTTCACTTTTCAGTTTCATGCATCAGAGAAGGAAATGGCAACCCACTCCAGTGTTCTTGCCTGGAGAATCCCAGGGACGGGGGAGCCTGGTAGGCTGCCATCTCTGGGGTCGCACAGAGTCGGATACGACTGAAGCGATTTAGCAGCAGTAGCAGCAGCAGCAATGCAAAGAACTGACTCATTGGAAAAGATTCTGATGCTGGGAAAGATAGAAGATGGGAAGGGAAGGGGACGACAGAGGATGAGATGGTTGGATATCACCAACCCGATGGACATGAGTCTGAGTAAACTCTGGGAGTTGGTGATGGACAGGGAGGCCTGGCATGCTTCACTCCATGGGGTCTCAAAGAGTTGGACACGATTGAGTGACTGAACTGACCTGATTGATACACATATAATTTTTTCTAGATTTAAAAGTCTCTCAACCAAATTAAAAATTTGTTCAAGGAATAAACTTCTAAGCATTTCAGAATCAAGATAAATGTATAATTATTCCAGTCCTCATTTCTACTTCTCATCCCGTATGTAATCACACCCACAGTAGACATAGTGGAAATAAGTTGTTTTACTGACTAAATATATTTTCGATAAATGAGTATGTATTAGGACATACTGTGTAAGTGTGTGATACCTGGTATGCCATATACATCATGTAAGTATATATGCATATACACA
The DNA here is from genome assembly GCF_023091745.1 of Budorcas taxicolor. Classification (NCBI taxonomy): domain Eukaryota; kingdom Metazoa; phylum Chordata; class Mammalia; order Artiodactyla; family Bovidae; genus Budorcas; species Budorcas taxicolor. The sequence continues at coordinate 62,790,699 of NC_068921.1, read as the reverse complement.
TATATTATGTGTGTGTGTGTATGGTATGCATAAACAGTATGAATATAAATGAATTCCATTCTTATTCCAAACATCAATTCAAAAACCTCAGGCATCCTTGTCAGAGAAATTACCAACCTCTTATTCCCCAATTCCTGACTATTCAGTTAAACTATTATTTCCTGATCACAAGTGTAACATTTGACCATCTCTCGATTCAGACAGCAAAGACAAACAAATATACTACTGACTTTGCAAGCTTCTTATAGCATCTACAACATGTTATAGCATCTTATAACATTTCATGCTGTCACAGCCCATACCTAGTTGGAACAATAGATCTGTGTATAATCTAGATTTTTAAAATATTTTAACAAATATTCAAAGTATTTCCTATGAAAAAATAAATGTAAACTGGGGGTAAAATGGCAGGCAGCTAGGAGTGAATATGGTAGGAGTATAAGAAACATACTGTAAACTCACTTGTGCCTGGGTAATTGCTCTTGCTAAGTCAGGAGAATGTATACTATTTTCAAAGGAAAGATACACTGTTGCTACAACAAAAGCTAAAATGTGACAACTTACTATTTATAATGGCACCTCAGGTTACATGGGTACCATATGTCCCAAGGACAAGTATTAAGTTTCTAACATGGGAGCAAGCTATGAAAAGTATCTCACATAGCTAAGGAACCCAAATCTCTAGGGATGGTCTCTGTGTATCTTCTATTAGGACTTTTAAACAAATTTAATATGACATACCCATTTATTAAAGTACAGTTGGATCTGCTGGGTTAAAAAGACCAGTTGAGAAGAAAATCTCACATTCCACCCTGGAAATGCTGCAGAATCTTTTCTGGTTCAGGGTTACACTCAAATCCCGCAGCCTTTGAAACTACCTGAACGCAACATATTTTGCTTCTAAAATCTAAGGGGCCCAAACAAGCTTTGTGTTAGTTACAGGCTGTTTTAGTTATAGCCTGTATAAATCATAGTAACATGTGTTCCAATTTGAAGAGGATACTATGCCCATTTAGATCACTGGATCCCTGAAAATTTCACTGAAGTACAAGGACCTTGAATTTCCCTGCTTTATTTTTCATCTTTTTAGCAGATATATGTCATAACTTTGTTCTTTCCTCATTCTCAAGTCTAAGCAGCATGCTATTACCAACTGTGTTACATCCTATGTTATGCCAAGGAAATTGAGATCTTTGCACTCTTCTACTATTCTGCATGTAGTAGTCCTGAAAACAGCAAAAAGAACAATTGCCATATCAGGGGCTTAATATTACATTCCAGGCCTTGCTCCAGGAAGGGTATCACACTTGAAACTGCAGTGCAATTTAAATAAGGACGAAGTAAAATTTCACTAAATTCTACAGCCATTATTGGAGACTGATAAAACTTCTGAATAGACTAAATTAGGGACTTCCCCACTGATTCAGATGGAAAAGAATCAGCCCACAATGCAGAAGACCCAGGTTCTATCCTTGGGTCGGAAAGATCAACTGGAGAAGGGAATGGCCACCCACTTCCAGTATTCCTCCTGGAGAATCCCATGGACAAGCGCCACGGCAGGCTGTATACATGGACTGTACATGGTGTCACAATGAGTCAGACCACAGGGTGACTAACACTTTCACCCTCTTTTTTCTCATAATATAACAAGAATGCGACAGAAATCACTGACCTCCTTTTTCTAAGTTTTTTTTGTTTTCTAGTGGCATTAACTTATTGAATTTCTCCCAGCTATGCAGTGGTTTTTTTTTTTGTTTTTTTTTAATTTCCCAGACTGGCTAGAAAAGGAGGCTAGCAAATGGCTTTCACATAGTACTACCTATACTAAAGCCCTCAGCCTGTTACTGTAGAACTACTATGGGAAATCTGCTGGTTGGCAACAAGTTTACTCTAATCACATACACAGGAACTAGAGAATTAAGACAGACCAGCTCCTTGGACCCAGTGGAGTCATGTACAAGATCTGTGCCCAAACTTATTAATAATTACTGGAGGTCCAGAACTAACCTTTTACTGGTGGAGGAGGGTCGTATTGCTTGCCCAAGGAATAATATTAATGCAACACCAATGTCTACTAAAACATGAAAGCTTTATTTCCTCATATTTTTCATTTTATAAACTCTGAAATTTAATTATCTATAACTACCCCAGCCACTAGTGGTTGTCACTCCAGCAATCATGAGCAGCAGTCGCATGTCTTACCAAAGCCTGGGCTTTCCTGGATGCTTCATCTTCAACAGCCAGGGGTGGTAATTTAACTAACCCAGATGCCAGGGCACACCATATCCTTTGTATATTTCTTTTCCAAGGCAAAGAAACTCAGTTTCTGGAAACCTCAGAATTTCATTCAGAAAGGTATATTCCTGAAAATGCTTTGGTATCTGTTATTGTTTCACCTGTGGTCCAGTCAGAAAACAGAAAACACATTGTGTGCTGAACTGGGCCCATAAAAGTGAGGCAGACGTGTACTTGTTTTCCTAAGTCCATATCCATTTGAAATCTGCTGTGTTGGGACTATTCACACCTAAGAAATGAACATATTATACAAATCATGGATCCCCTTACCTCATGCCAACCAGCAGTTAAACGTTTATCATACCACTGTATTTATGCACTTATGCATGTTTAATTCAGGAAATCGATTAAACACATCTTGTATAGCTAAGAGCAAAATGATGTCCTTGCTTTTATTTATAAATCAATAATTATAGGAATAAGTTCCAACCTTTAAAGAAAGAGATGCTATTACGACAACCTAGGGGCTCAAAAAAGCAGTACAATGAAGTGCATTCTTTGAAGAAAGTTGCACTCCTCTTGATCTCTATGCTGTTCAGACCACAGAGAGTAACATGTCTCAGAGGGGCACACACTGCTACATGGGAGATAATCTCTTATGGCTTCAGGGAAGAATTCGTCTGCCAGCGGATTAAAAGAGTGATGTGGCTGTCACCCTGACAAAAGGACCTGACTTGTTTCTTCTTAGTTATCTCTGTGAGCCCAGCAATGGTAGTGTTGGGAATGCCACTAGAAGTTGATAGCAATCGACCACTGAAGAAATACCAAAAGAGACTTTGATATATAAAACGATCTTATTCTCTTTTCTTATCATCTGATGTTCCCCTAATGTCTATTGGTGGTGGTGGTTTAGTCACTAAGTCACGTCTGACTCTTGCGAACCCATGGACTGGAGCCCGCCACCTGTCCATGGGATTTCCCAGGTAAGAATCCTGGAGCGGGTTGCCATTTTCTTCTCTAGAGGATCTTCTTGACTCAGGTATCAAATCCAGATCTTCTGCATTGAAGGTGGATTATTTATCAACTGACCCACCAGGGAAGTCCTAAAAGAAAGCCAGCTGGTCAGAGAAATTGGGAAATATCATTTGCAAAGTAAAAGCCTGGCGAAAAAAAAAAAAATTCATATAAAAGACAGACTTGGAATTAGTAGTAAGTAACCAGAATTTATAACTTATCCATCTTGTACAAGTGTTTAAATTTTATACTAAGAGCAACCGAACAGGCATGAAATGCTTGATAGGGAAGGGCTAATCAAATATAACTTTAGAAAAAGCACTTGGCGTTAGTGATCAGGGTACATAGGAAACAAGATGAAAATAATGGTAAGGAAACATTTAAAAGACTGTTGCAGTAACTTAGGTGATAATTTTTGAGAGCCTCAATTATGCAGTGGCAGTGTGCCGGAGGAAAAGCTTAGTTGGAATAGCAACCCAGGACATTAAACTCCATTTGTCTTCCTACTGATTAGGTAACACAAAGGAAAGACTAGCTCTAACCTTTGAAACTATTTTCCTATGGAAATTTTTTAAATATGCCAAACTATATAAGAAAGAAGTTATTGAATACAGGGTATATTTCATTACTTCTAATTTTAAATCATTAAGACATTCATTGCTTCTATTTAAACACACAACGTTCAACTACAACCATTATTCGCTTTTGTTCAAACGATATTTTAACTACCAAATGAATTTGAGAATTAAAAAATATAATTCCAAGTTAGAGATGCCATTATTTCACCATGATAGTTTCACTGAAAATAAAATAGTTTATTCAATTATACAGCCAATAAAGCAGGTTTAATAATTACTTTCATAACTTCATAGTAATTTATACCCTAATAAATATATTCAGATCTAAAGTAAAGTATTCTTCCATTATGTTTATATTCAAGTATAACAATGTGTAACACACTGAAAATTATTTACGGCCTTGATCTTGATTATTCAGATAGTAGTACTCTGGAGTCATTATATATCCTAATTTGCATCAGATATAGAATTAAAAGCATTAATATAATCTAAGGGTACATATATGTTGCTGGGAAAATGTTTATTGATGGGTTCATGTACAAGCCATTCACAAGCCTATGTACCACTGGTGCTTCAGAGAGCCAGGATTAGGCAGCAAACCGACAGTGTTACTGAAAATTACTAAAACTGCAAAGTTTGGTCCCAACAGAAGCAACCAAATGGCCAAATGAAAACTGTCTAAAATGTTAGTCTGGATACTATTCAGGTAATTGTTGGCCTCCAGAGGTGCTACTAATAAGTCTAAAATAGAGACAAGGCATCCTCAACAGCAGTTCAATTTTCAAAATTAGGAGATCATGCCAAGGCAGAAGCCCCATGCTATTAAAAGATTCAGTTTCGGGAGGGTCAGCTCATGAAGTGCTACTATGGGGCATGACATGAGTTTCTCTGTTCTTCCATCTGATTTCATCAAATTAAACAATCTGATTAATGGTTCTCATTAGCAAAAAGGATATGCAGGAGAGTGGCTCTGGTTTCTTGATCTAATGTGAATCACCTTAGCTTCTGCACTTCTGGATGAATTCTTGTTGAAGGAGGAGTCTGCTGACATATTTACAGTACCTGATGTGACTGCCTTAAAACAGACTTGTACCAATAGATGGCACAAAAAGACCCTTCCTATGGGATAGAGGAAAGGCAAAAACAGGTGAAACAGAGCTTACCTAAAAATGACTAACGTTTTCAAGAAATACGGAAGGCGTCACAACTCTGGGAGTATATTTAACCCACAATTAGCTAAAGAAAAAATAACTTATTAGCACCATAAAATAATCATCAATTTCAGCAGAGTTGGCAATGATGTGGAGAAGGGAGGATTAACAGGTAAAAAGAAAGACTGGATGCTTCTGCACACACTTTGCCAAAACAGTAAACATAGTGTTAAATTGAAAAAAAAAAAAAAAACAGGAAATAAGAAACTTTAAGATGTAAGACCCAAAGGCAAACTGTGCTGTGCTTCTGCTTAGTTGCTCAGTCATGTCCAACTCTTTGTAACCCCGACTATAGTTCAACAGGCTGCTCTGTCCATGGGGATTTATCCAGGCAAGAATACTGGAGTGGGCTGCCGTGCCCTCCTCCAGGGGATCTTCCCACCTCAGGGATTGAACCCAGGTCTCCCGCTTTGCAAGCAGATTCTTTACCATCTGAGCCACTTGGGAAGCCCAAAAGCAAACTACTTAGGCATAATTTCCTCATGGACTATATATTCTAATAAAACAAAAGAAAATGTGACACATACAGTCTTTGATAAGGAGCCATGTTAATTCTGAAAATATAAAATAGCTGGGATATGTGCTTTAAAAGGATATAAGCTCTGAACATACTTATTAGTATAATTCAATAAAAGTGAATCGCTTTATATTTATTTCAGGATGTTGTTAAATTCAGATGAACATCCAAAAGCAATGACAAAGCAATCTAATCCTTTACAACAGTCTTTTGAAAAATGCCAAAGGTGCTGCAGTAACCCCTGGAGAAAACTTCATAAAGTAATTGTCACCCAATTATCTTTCAAAAGCCTCAAGGAGATATTGCATGTCTCCTTCCCTCCCTGCCTTCCTCCCTCCCTTCCTTAGCCAGTGCAGTATGTCTCAGATTTCCTCAAATTCAGCCCAATTCTGTGCTTTTTGAAAGGGCACTTCCTTTCGCTTTTTGACCATAGTCTGTCCTCCCCTCAGATACTTTGAATTCTCAAATGCAAAAGAGACAATTCAGTTTGAGTTACTTTCAATTCTCTCAACACTTATAATGATCTGAACAAAAAGGGATAGTAACCACATACTCTTTATTGTCTTTATAAGCAGAGGATGTGTCTTTTAAAAACAAATTACTCACTATCCATCTCATACTTCACACACACAATTGCACTGAGAGCCACATCAATTCAGTTCAGTTGCTTAGTCGTGTCCAACTCTTTGCGACCCCATGGACAGCAGCACGCCAGGCCTCCCTGTCCATCACCAACTCCTGGAGTCTACTTAAATTCACGTCCATCACGTCAGTGATACCATCCAACCATCTCATCCTCTGTGGTCCCCTTCTCCTCCTGCCTTCAATATTTCTCAAGATCAGGATCTTTTCAAATGAGTCCGTTCTTCGCATCAGGTGGCCAAAGTACTGGAGTTTCAGCTTCAACATCAGTCCTTCCAATGGACACCCAGGACTGATCTCCTTTAGGATGGACTGGTTGGATCTCCTCACAGTCGAAGGGACTCTCAAGGGTCTTCTCCAACACCACAGTTCATATTAGCCTCCCATAAATATCTACGTTTGAAGTAGAAACTATGTCTTAAAAATAATTTATCTGAATGTAGCAGTTTTATCTTTCCGTCCCACTCCCACAGATCTTACCTGCTCTGTCTGAAGGAAACTGATGGCTCAGCAGTAAAGAATTTGTCTGCAAATGCAGGAGACCTGGGTTCCATCCCTGGGTCAGAAAGATCTCCTGGAGAGGGAAATGGCTTTATGCTTTCCAGTATTCTTGCCTGAGAAATCCCACATACAGAGGGGCCTCACAGGCTACAGTCAGGGGTTCCAAGAGTTAGATACCACTTAGCAACTCAACTATCACCACCATCAGAACTTGATAACTCTTCATTTCTGATAATTCCACTTTGTTTCTTCTCCTACATTTCTATCAAGTCTATTTGGTAAAGCATGTATGTATATGTATGCATGTATCGTAAATGAGTGACCCTTAACCAATTAAACCAAATCAAAATAAATAAAACAATTAAATGGATACTGATTTTTTGCAGTTTAAAAGAGAATTTGCTACAGATTTTATAGCAATTCTGAAAGAAAATATTCTGACATTTGCCAGCTGTGAGAATTATATTTCAGATAAACAACATTGGTCCCATTCTAGTTCAAAATCATATTACAGCTGCTGAGTCAAGAATGAATTTAGATTTCTTCAATTTTTTTTTTCAAGGGGGAAGGTTATAAAGACTGAATGAATTAGTAATGCAGGCATTAAAATAGTTTTAGCATGCAGTTCATATTTCAAATATAGAAACAAATTAGTTTCAAATCTTATATTCCATACACTCAGTGATCACATTGTCCCTATAAAGGGTAAATACATTATGAATTCTAAGGCATGGTTCCCTTTGAAGTAAGCAGTGATCTCAACTTGATGAAACCAATAAAAAGATGTGGAACTGGCTGTATTAATTAAAAAGTAGAATAGATTTTAAAAATAGAATATAACTGATCAGAGTGCATGCCTACTGTAAAGATAAGTATAGTCTTTGATATTTTCCTTTGGATATGTAAATAAATATTTTTATACAATGCATTTCTGAGTTGTTTTCTAAGTTACAAGTAGATATAAAAAATACACTGATCTTAATTGTACATTTCACTGAATTTTGACTAATTTATACATCTAGGAAATCAACACAAAAATACAAAGCAGTGTCATCAGCCTAGAACCTTCCCTAATACCCTTTTCAGCTATCTGCCTCTACCAGAAAGGCAAGCACTATTCCAATTTCAGTTGAATTGTTTTCCAAATTCTACAACTTTATATAAGTAGGGTGATATAGGATATGTTTCCTTTTTTTCCTTCTGTGTATGTTGCATTGGTTTCGCTATTTTAAAAGTCTAAGCATGACAGTTTAGAATGTTTAGATTTAGATATTACTTTTTATAATATAAACTTTATAATTTCATACTATGAACTTCTCTCATAGCACTGCTTTAGCCACAAGACATAAAATTCTATATACTGTGTTTTCATTTGTGTTCAGTTTAAAATATTTTCTGATTTGCCTTGCTATATATATCCTTAAAAGTATATATCCCTACTGCTTGAAATTTTTAATCTATTTCTTACAATTAGGGAGAGAGGAATACTATCCTCAGATTACATTTATGTCTACATTTTTTTTTCCTTTTTAATCTGTCAGTTATGTTTCTACTGTTAGGAAGAATATGTATGGTCAGAATTATTATTTTGTGGTGGATGTGTAAAGCTCTATTAGGGACATATACATAATTTAACTGTGAGGCTGTCTATGTCTGATCATGTTCTTTTGTCTTGAAGCCAAGTTTATCTCATAGTAATATACCATGTTAGGTTTCTTATGACTTTCATTATATTTTTTTCTTGCATTTTAACTCCAATCTATCAATATTTGTTACTTCATATTTATAGTTTCTCTCTCATAAACAGCATATAATTGTGTCTTCACTTATTGATGCTGATAATCTCTAACTTTCTAGTTGGAGTTATTAGCATATCTACAACTGTGCAGTCATTAGTAATGACTGACCCTAAGTTAATCACATTTTTTTTTTCTATTTGCTTCCTCACTTCTCTTTATTTTTGATACTCTTGACATATTTGGAACTGAATAATTTATCTAACTCTATTCTCATCTGAAATGCTGTCTATAATCATGTTATTCTTTGGAGACTGGGCTAGGTTGTAATGATGAATTTTAAATTATCATAATTTATACTAAATTAATATTAAACTTTGTTTTATGAAGGCAAGGATTCTATCTGCTGCTTTATATGTACACTGCTACATCTCTAGCATTTAGAACACTGGTACAATGTAGGGACCCAACAAATGTTGAATAAAAGAATGTTAGCTGTTATTGTCTATGCTGATTTTACTCAAGGATTTAGGACCGACAGCACAAGCCTAGAGGACTGGAGGGGAAGGTAGAGTATCTGTTTACAGGAAGGACACAGGATTTCCTGGAAAGAAATTACTCTTCAAATACAGAGCCCCTGAGAGAAACCTACTAGGGATTCCCAGGAAGAACCTCAGGACAGAAGTTAATCTGTCTGCATATTGACCTTGACTTTACCAGATTCTAGAACGGATCTAGTGCTCTTTACTCCTTCCTGAAGATTTGGGTTTTTATCTGGTATGACAAGGTTTCCTTTGGCATGTCCTATAATTGAGGTCTGTAGGTGATGAAGTCTCTTAGTATCTTTTCTGCTAATATTTTTACTTCACCCTCATTCTTGAAAGGTAGTTTATTGGATTTAAATATATATATATGTATATTATATATATAGTAAATATATATTGAATATTATGTTTATTTAATATTTAATATCATTTATTATTCATTATTATTTATATAGTGAATATATATTAAATATTATGTTTTATTTAATATTTAATATTTAATAAATATTAAATATATAGCAAATATATGTGTGTGTGTATATATATGTATAGAAAATAGGTACAGAGCTCATGAAGGCTATTTTTAGTGGACATAAAATTCTATGCAGAATTTCTTTCATCACTTTAAAAATATTCCACTGTCTTCTGACCTCCACAGTTTTTGAGTGAGCAGTCAATACAATTCTTGGTGTTATATACATTGTGCCTCCCCCACCCCACCCACACACTGGCTATATTCAAGATTGTTTCTTTATCTTTGGTTTCCAGCCCTCAGTTTGAGTGTGATGAGCCTAGGGAGTTTTCTTTCAATTTATCCTGCTTGGTCTCTGGTGTATCTTTTGAATTTTAAAATTTATTTTACTATATTTGGAAACTTAATTCCTATTTTTGGTTTTCTAAAAATACTGTACTTTATTCTACCTATTTTCTCTCTTTTTCTTCTAGCTCTTTAATTGTATGTATGTTAGAACCTATAATACTGTCCCACAGGTCTATAAGATAGTTGTTTTTTGTTTTTTTTTTTTTAAACATTTTTCTTTCCATTCCTCAGATTCAGTTAGTTCAGTTCAGTCACCCAGTTGTGTCCAACTCTGCGACCCCATGGACTGCGGCACACCAGGCTTCGCAGTCCTTCCCCAACTCCTGGAGCCTGATCAAACTCATATCCATCAAGCTGGTGATGCCATCCAACCATCTCATCCTCTATCACCCCTTTTCCTCCTGCTTTTCAAACCTCCTCAGCATCAAGGTCTTTTCCAATGAGTTGGCTCTTTGCATGAGGTGGCCAAAGTATTGGAGTTTCAGCATCATTCCTTCCAAAGAAATCCCAGGGTTGATCTCCTTCAGAATGGACTGGTTGGAACTCTTTGCAGTCCAAGGGACTCTCAAGAGTCTTCTCCAACACCACAGTTCAAAAGCATCAATTCATCAGTGTTCAGCTTTCTTTATGGCCCAACTCTCACATCCATACATGACTACCGGAAAAACCATAGCTTTGACTATGTGGACCTTTGTTGGTAAAGTAATGTCTCTGTTTTTTAATATGCTGTCTAGGCTGGTCGTAACTTTTCTTCCAAGGAGCAAGTAACTTTTAATTTCATAGTTGCAGTTCACCATCTGCAGTGATTTTGGAGCCTCAGAAAATAAAGGCTGTCAGTGTTTCCACTGTTTACCCATCTATTTGCTGTGAATTGATGAGACCAGATGCCATGATCTTAGTTTTCTAAATGTTGAGTTTTAAGTCATTTTTTTCACTCTCCTCTTTCACCTTCATCAAGAGACTCTTTTTAAAAAAATATATATATAAATTTATTTATTTTAATTGGAGGTTAATTACCTTACAATATTAAGAGACTCTTTAGTACATCTTCACTTTCTGCCACAAGGGTGGTGTCACCTGTATATCTGAGGTTATTGATATTTCTCTCAGCAATCTTGACTCCAGCTCATGCTTCATCCAGCCCAGCGTTTCTCATGATGTACTCAGGATATAAGCTATGTAAGGAGATGACAATATACAGCCTTGACTTACTCCTTCCCAATTGGGAACCAATCGATGTTTCATGTCTGATTCTAACTGTTGCTTCTTGACCAGCATACAGGTTTCTCAGGAGGCAGGTAAAGTGGTCTGGCATACTCATCTCTTGAAGAATTTTCCACAGTTTGTTGTAATTCACATAGTGAAAGCCTTTAGCATAGTCAATGAAGCAGAAGTAGATTTTTTTTTTTTCTGAATTCTCTTGCTTTATTTATGATCCAACGGATGTTGGCAATTTGATCTCTGGTTCCTCTGCCTTTTGTAAATCCAGCTTGAAGTTCTTGGTTCACGTGCTATTGAAGCCTAGCTTGGAGAATTTTGAGCATTACCTTGCTAGCATGTGAAATGAGTGCAATAGTACAGTACTTTGAACATTCTTTCACATTCCCTTTCTTTGGGATTGTAATGAAAACTGACCTTTTCCATTTTGTGGCCACTGCTGAGTTTTCAAAATTTGCTGGCATATTGAGTTCAGCAGTTTCACAGCATCATCTTCTAGGACTTGAAATAGCTCTGCTAAAATTCCATCACCTTCACTAGTTTTGTTTGTAGAGATGCTTCCGAGGGCCCACTTAACTTCACACTCCAGGATGTCTGGCTCTAGGTGAGTGATCACACCATAATGATTATCTGGGTCGTGAAGATATTTTTTTTGTATAGTTCATCTGCGTATTCTTCAGATAAAATAAATTCTATTCATCTACTATCCAAGTCAATAACTAGTTTCTCTTTTTTCTCCATTCTGCTGTTAAATACACCCAGTGAATTTTTTCTTCTCCTGAGCTATCTCAGTTATTTTATACTTTATTTTTTAATCCCTTAATTTGAAAAAAATTAAATGTGTGTGTGTTAGTCATTTAGTCGTGCCCAACTCTTTCTGATCCCATGGACTGTAGCCTGCAAAGTTCTTCTCTCCATGGAATTCTCCAGGCAAGAATACTAGAGTGGGTTCACATTTCCTCCTCCATTCTGACCCAGGGATAGAACCCAGATCTCCTGCAGTACATAGTTTATTTACCATCTGAGCCATCAGGTAAGCCCAATATACCCTGTGAAAGTTTGTTCTTCTCAGCTATCTCAGCTATTTAAACTATTATTTTTACACCTTAATTTGAAAAAAAAGTTTATTTTAAATTAACAACAATAATATTTTGATATGAGTAATATATTTTAGTAAAATATGACAATGGAATGGAGGATAGAAAGATGGATGAAAGTATAGCATTGTTACATATATATTCTTATATTAGAAATAGTTTCTTGAATCTCAACAGAACGTTTCATTAAGGTGCTAAGTCACTTCAGTCATGTCCAATTATTTTCCAGCCAGGGTCCTCTGTCCATGGGATTTCCCAGGCAAGAATACCGGAATGAGTAGCTATTTCTTTCTCCAGGGGATCTTCCTGACCCAGGGATCAAACCTGTGTCTCTTTTGTCTCTTGCATTGGCAGGCAGGTTCTTTACCGCTAGCGCCAACTGGGAAGCCTTCATTAAGGCAATCCATGACATTTATCTTTATTTCTAACACTAGTTTTATATCGGCTCTTTAAAACAGCCACATGCTTCATGAAATTCTTCTCCACATTGTAATCCCTATACTACACTTACTCATGAAATAATTTCCTAAGAGTCAAAATAAAAATCAGTTAGTCCTTAATCAGTTTACTAATATAATACATGCTTCAGGGTGCCAAACAACATGCTTTGTATTCAATTACTACTAAACACAAAACAAGTCAGTCAGTTCAGTCACTTTGTTGTGTACAACTCTTTGTGTCCCCACAGACAACAGCACACCAGGCTTCCCCCCACACAAAGCAAAAGAGATACCAAAGTAATTTACAAGTAAATATCAAATTCATCAACTAGTGTACAATAATTTACAAATAGTTACAACTGCATAAACAGATTTTGGTGAAATTTAGATAGGTATAAGAAGAATAGCATGAATTTCAAAACTGCTTATGTATATTCAAGTGTATCTACTTTAGAACCTATTAAAAATGTTTCTTACTAAAACCACCACCAGCATCTGAGGCATAGTTTTGTTTGTTTTGAAAAGAGTTGATCACCTCTATAGTCATAAAAGAGATTTCTCAATGATCACAATAATTCAAGGAAAGAGTAAAATCTTGACTTTGATTGTTTCAGTCAGGGTCATTTTCAAGAACTACAGAACTTACATATGTCTCATCTTAGTACTACAGTTTCTTGGATTTTTCTAGGGATGTACATTTATTGTTTTGACTGAGAAAATATTTTAATAATTTCAGGAACCTCAATCCAATGGTTACATATTTAGTTTTGCCTCACCTGCTTATATGTTTTTGTATTTGTTATTCATTGATTAAAAAAGTAATCTAAAACATAGGAGTTTAAAAATATATACTACAAACCTCAGGTTACTTGATATAAGCTAACAACCTGTCTTTATAGTCTGCAAACAGGAATGTGCATGAACTTTTCTGTGTGAACTTAATTGTTTGAACTTAAGTTCTGCCTTATCCTCCAATTTGAACTGATCTATTATCTTCTTGTTCATACTACTGTGCTGACATGTCTAAAGGCCACTGATGAAATTATATTACATACCAAACCTTTGACCAAAGCTATAGTTTAAAATAGATGGTGTCTTATAATTCATATTTGAAATAAATTACCCAAAGATTCTGAGTTTGGGGGGATGCTGCTGCTAAGGCGCTTCAGTCGTGTCTGACTTGTGCAACCCCATAGACAGCAGCCCACCAGGCTCCCCGGTCCCTGGGATTCTCCAGGCAAAAACACTGGAGTAGGCTGCCATTTCCTTCTCCAATACATGAAATTGAAAAGGGAAAGTGACGTCGCTCAGTCGTGTCCGACTCTTAGCGACCCCCTGGACTGCAGGCTACCAGGCTCCTCTGTCCATGGGATTCTCCAGGCAAGAGTACTGGAGTGGGTTGCCGTTGCCTTCTCCATTGAGGGGATGAAGAGACATTTAAAAAAGATATAATACATGGAAATCAACATGGGATGAAGGAAGAAGAGTCAAAAGGGAATTAACTTGCATAAGACACCAAAAAGAATTTAAAATAAATTATTTTTAAAAATTAAATAATAAGTAATTGGTACTTGAAAAATATTAGAATGATCAAAATTCTTATAAAGAATATAAGACTTTAAAAATGAATACTGTGTTTATTACAGAATATCAAGAAATTTCTAACAGCTGTCAGCTAGTAGCTGGCTTATTGCTGCCAGCCAGGCCTGCTGTTACTGTGCAGAACACAAACAATTTCAGAGAACTCGAACATCAGATATAGTTACCCTGGTACTATAACAGTATGAGATAAAAATATAGCACCACTCTCTAATCATATCTGAGCACAGACAAAAAGAGAACAGAAAAAAACCCACCTAAACATAAAAATGACCAAACATCCTACTTAAAACTGTTGTTTTTTCACTGTGGACCACATTACACTCATTCTATTTCTCTTTCCTCCTAGGGAAATTGTAGAATCACCCTCAATTTATGATAGCACTCACTCCAAAGGAAATATCTACTTCTCTGAATCATGTAAAATCACCTACTTTCCCTAAATCACCTAAAAACAAGCCTGAATTTTAAAAGATGTTCATCCAGCATCCTCTTACTGAGACTCCCTAAGGCTCCCACTGGTTTGTTGTCTTTCCAGCTTCATGAAGAGTAACAAATCTAACTTATTTTACTACGAGTATGTTCATAGCGGTCTTTAACTGGTAAACATAAATAATATAGAATGATTAATAGGAATAGCAATTCTATGTTATATCACATTCAGATTTGAAATGATACAATATATAAAACTTCAGCTGAGATATTTCAAATCCTAAAAGATGATGCTGTGAAAGTACTGCACTCAATATGCCTGCAAATTTGGAAAACCCAACAGTGTCCACAGGACTGGAAAACATCAGTTTTCATTTCAATCTCAAAGAAGGGCAAGGTCAAAAAATGTTCAAACTATCGCAAAATTGCACTCATTTCACATGCTAGCAAGGTAATGCTCAAAATCCTCCAAGCAGGGCTTCAATAGTATGTGAATCATGAACTTCCAGATGTACAAGCTGAATTTAGAAAAGGCAGAGGAATCAGATATCAAACTGACAACATCTGCTGGATCACAGAAAAAGCATGAAAATTCCAGAAAAACATCTACTTCTGCTTCATTGACTGTGCTAAAGCTTTTGATGATGTGGCTCACAACAAACTGTGGAAAATTCAAGAGATGGGACTACCAGACCATCTTACCAGAGAAACCTGTACGCAGGTCAAGAAGCAACGGTTAGAACCACACATGGAACAACAAACTGGTTCCATACTGGGAAAGGAGTATGTCAAGGCTGTATATTGTCACCCTCCTTATTTAACTCATATGCAGAGTACACCATGCAAAATGCCAGGGTGCATGAAGCACAAGCTGGAACCCAGACTGCCAGGAGAAATATCAATAACTTCAAGATACGCAGATAATATCACCCTTAGGGCAGAAAGTGAAGAGGAACTAAAGAGGCCCTTGATGAAAGGAAAAAGGAGAGTGAAAAATGTTGACTTAAAACTCTACATTAAGAAAATGAAGATCATTACATCTGGTCCCATCACTTCATGGCAAATACATAGGAAAACAATGGAAACAGTGACAGACTATTTTCCTGGGCTCCAAAATCACTGCAGATGGTGACTGCAGCCATGAAATTAAGATGCTTGCTCCTTGGAAGAATAGCTATGAGAGATCTAGGATAGCATATTAAAAAGCAGAGCCATTACTTTGCTGACAAAGGTCAGTCTAGTCAAAGCTATGGTTTTTCCAGTAGTCATGTATGGATGTGAAAGTTGAACCATAAAGAAAACTGAGCACCAAAGAACTGATGCTTTCCAACTGCAGTGTGGGAGAAAACTCCTGAGATTCCCTTGGACAGCAAGGAGATTAAACCAGTCAATCCTAAGCATATATTGGAAGGACTAATGCTGAAGCTGAAGCTCCAATACTTTGGCCATCTGATGCAAAGAGCTGACACAATGGAAAAGACCCCAATGCTGGGAAAGACTGAAGCCAATATGAGAACGGGACAACAGATGACAAGATGGTTGGATGGCATCACCGACTCAACGAACATGAGTTTGAACAAGCTCTGGGAGATGATGAAGAACAGGCACGCCTGGTGTGCTACAGTCCATGGCATTGCAGAGTCGGACACAAATAAACAACTGAACAACAAAAACAATACAAAAGCATAGAATACTGGGCAAACCTGCTAGGAAATAAGGAATGGATTTAGATATCTTATTTTGTTGCCAACAGAATCACAATCATATGATACATACGGACCCACAAAAGAATAGCCAAATGACCTTGAGAAACAGAACAATACTACAATAATTAAAACAGTATGATCCTGGCAAAAGAACATATGGGGACCAAAAGAATGGAGAACCAAAATATAAACCCATACACATGGCAACTAAAAATTTACCAGAGTGTGAAGAATATCAAAATGGAAAAGAATAGTGTCTTCAATAAATGGTGCTGGGAAAACTGGATATTCACATGCAAAAACACAAAATGGATTAAAGACTTAAACATAAGGCCTGAAACAATAAAACTCCTAGAAGAAAACAAATGGGGAAAAGCCTCTTGCCACGGGTGGTGGCAATGCTTTCTTTTCTGAATGATAATGAAAAAAAAATAACAGAATCAAAAACAACCCACAGAATGAAAGAAGATATCTGTAAACCATATATCTAATAAGTATTTAATACACAAAATATTTGAAGAACTCCTACAAATCAATAGCAAAACCAGCAAACAACTGGTTAAAAAATGGGCAAATAACTCAAATATTTCTCCAAACATGACCCACAAATGGCCGGTAGCTATATGAAAAGATGCTCAACATCATTAATCAGGGAACTGTAAATCAAAACTACAACGTAGATGTGACCTCATACCCATTAGAATGGCCATCATTAAAAAAGATAATAGATGTTGATGAGCTGAAGGAGAAATTGAATCCCTTGCACAGAGCTGGTAGGAATCTAAAATGTTACAACATTGTGCAAAACAGTATTGAGATTCCAAAAATAAATAAATAAAAACCAGTACTGATATGCAGTCCAACAATCCTGTTCTGGCTGTATATCCAAAAGGATTGAAAACAGAATCTCAAGCAGATATCTCATGTTCACTGAAGCACTACTCACAACAGCCACAATATTAGAACAATCCAAGTGTCCAATGACAGATGGATGAATAAAGAAAATGTGGTACATGCACTAAACCAGAATTTTATACAACCTTAAAAATGAGGAAATATTGGCATTTATGACAATACAGATGAACTTGGAGTACATTGCTAAGTGAAATAAGCCAGATATAGAAGGACAAACATAGCATGATTCCATCTATATTGATGTCTAAAAATAGTAAAACTCATAAAAGCAAAGACTATAATAGTGATTGCTTCAGAGTAAAGGTTGGAGGGTATAACTATCACTGTTTTAAATGCAATAATTACTTCAGTTCGCAGTTTACAATGCAGTGGTATTTTATACTGCCAAAAGAAAATATTAAAAAAAAATTGTTGTTGTTGCCTATTAAATTGGCCTACAATAATTTTCAATTCTTTAAACAGAAGTGACTATAATATTCCTGGTATTAAAGGGAAAGGGAAGGAAATCTATTTCAGTGTTTAACTTTTCTAAAATTTAATAATGGTGCAAGTTAGAGTGCTATTTCTGACTGACTGGAAATAGGATTATCCATCATTTGTCAATGCAACTGAAGTGTCGTATCTGAGAAAAATTTTTTTACCTTGTCCTAAAGATGTTTTGAAAACATACAGGGAAATCTTGTGCTAGTACTTGAACGCTCAGAATACTTCTCATCCATTTCAGTTTCTAAATTTATTTGGTGTACTTATTCAAGCAATTATATTTTTAAGGCATAGAAATTATGTAACTGTTGTTTTGTGTATATGTTCATACTTTTGTGTTAATACATAAAACTTTTACTTGAAATAGTAAAAAACAAAGATTTTTGTTTTAGCATATCAGTAACAATGTTTTGATATACTTTAATTGAATTTTGAATTCAATATTCTGTGTACTGGTAAATTAATGGACATGAAAACGTTTCAAGATGTTCCTTGTTTATAGAAGGATAGTTACATGTTTATTACTGTAGCTTATTTTACAAATGATTTTTAATATATTTCCCAATTTTATTGTCCAAATAGGTATGGTGAATTAGCATAGTAAATAATGCATTTTCATGATTAGTATTACTGTAGAGATTATAGATTCAAAGTGTGTATATTTAGTTCTCATTTCATATTTCAGAGTAATAACATGGCAATTTTAAATATTATAAAATACACAATCATCTGTTACTGAAATTACCACATATCCTATTATAGCTATTGCTATCACATCACAATTTGCTAAGATGAAAGCATTTTCGTATAAATGGAGTTCTATTGAAAGCATTATTGTTTTCAGTAGTGAAGGAATTTTTTTAAAGCTATATTGGTCATTTGTTTTTTCCTAATTTGTTTTACTCTAAAACTCTGTCATTCTTGTTTCTTGGAATTAATATGACAGAATGGAATGAAAATGTGGAGTGTAAGAACCTTAGTTTTTATTCTCATTCCAAACGATTATATATATAATCCTTGAAAAGCAATACGATGTGAGATATCATCTTTTAAATGGTATTAATAAGTCTTCAGGCTTCCCTGATGGCTCAGCAGGTAAAGAATCTGCCTGCAGTGCAGGAAAGCTGGGTTCGATCCCTGCAACCCATTCCAGTATTCTTGCCTGGAGAATTCCCATGGACAGAGGTGCCTGGCAGGCTAAGTCCATGTGTTCGCAAAGAGGCAGACACAACTGAAGTGACTGTGCACACACACATGGTAAGTCTTCAGTGTTAGTTTCTTTTGATCCTCAAAAGAGGACACTCTGTGATAGAACATCAACAACATAGAAACACAGGTGATTCCAGCTTGTGTCTGCTCACAGAAAAAATGATATAAAGATCCATCCACACAAGAAAATAGCTTCATAATACTTCTGGATTCCAGGTGAGAGACTAAAGTACCCATACGGAACAAGAAAAGGTATACTGAGAAGCCTAGGCAGTAGAGTCTCACTCGACCTGAATCACTTCTCCTCTAAAACCATGCAGCAGGGGTCTAAGAAAGAACTTCCCCATCATGGAGCTCTCCGTGAGAAAAAGAGCGAAAGGAAAACCCAGTCCTCTCATGGACCCAGACTCTAGTCCCATTTCAGAGGTCACCAGTATCAGGCTGCTGCTGCTGCTAAGTCGCTTCAGTCGTGTCCGACTCTGTGTGACCCCACAGACGGCAGCCCACCAGGCTCCCTTGTCCCTGGGATTCTCCAGGCAAGAACACTGGAGTGGGTTGCCATTTCCTTCTCCAATGCATGAAAGTGAAAAGGGAAAGTGAAGTCACTCAGTTGTGTCCGACTCTTTGTGACCTCATGGACTGCAGCCCACCAGACTCCTCTGTCCATGGGGTTTTCCAGGCAAGAGTATTGGAGTGGGTTACCATTGCCTTCTTTAGTATCAGGCTAGCTGTCACGAATACAGGCTGCAGTCTTGTCCCAGCCAGGTAAACCTATGTAGACCCAGACTTCAGGCCTATTCGAAAACTTGGATGGCACCTGTGGACCAATGTTCCAGGCCCACTACAGAACAAGGCCAGCCCCCAGAGACCCTCACACCTTATCTGTCCCAGTGTCAGGCCTGCCACCAGGGGCAGATCCAGGGGTTTAGGACTGCTCCAGTCTCAGCTCAGCTACACTGGACCCTGGCTGAAGGCACACTCCTTCAGAATCTGGTTCTAGAAAGTTCTTGCTGGACTCCAGTGCCACACCAGCTCAGGTAGATCCCGGTTCTTTACCAGCTTCTGCAAATGCAGGCTTCAGTCCCACAGTCATGGACCAAGTGACCAGGGCTGACCACCAATAGACCACAACATCAAGACTACTCACAGTGCCTACCTCCCAGAATCTCTGGCTGCACTTCTGGAAGCATTCTCTTGCCAAGGCCTGTCGCAAAGATGGAAGAAGTGACTATTATTTCAAAAGTACACACACCACCAAAATGCTATATGGATCATGAAAGCTTGAAACACACAATACAGCCAAAGGAAGGAAAAGCACCACTAGCTGACTAAAGAAGTAGAGATCTACTGCCCAACAAAGAAATTAAAATAGTCAGTTTAAGGACGTAACTACTTGGAAATAGCAGAAAAATAAATAAGATGTGAAGTTCAAAACCTTCTCCAGGGGATTTTCCCAACCCAGGGATCAAACCCAGGTCTCCCACATTGCAGGCAGATTCTTTACCAGCTGAGCCACCAGGGATTTCTCAAAGAAGAGACAGAAACTACAAAAAGGAATGAAACAAATTCTATCAAATTTTGAAGGAAAGGAATCAAATTGTATTGGAAATACAATGGCTGAAAAAAGCTACTTAAATAAAGAGCTTCAATATAAGAATCACAAGGGGAAAGGATCAGTGAGCTCAAAGAAAGATCATTTGAAATTACCCAGTAAGAAGAAGAACAACAAAAGTGAAAGCATGAAAAAAGTCTATGGGACTGATGATAACATAACAGTCAAACCAATAAACACATTGTGAGTTCCAGAGGAGAAGAGAACAGAAATGGATGGAAAACATAAAGAAATAATGGCCAAACTTCCTAAATCTGGGGAGAAAAATGAGCATCAAGAATTCTGTGAAACACAAGGAAATCCAAGTAAATTGAATGTAAAGAAGTCTTCACAAAACTGCTTTTTAATCATTTATCAAAAGTTAAGTTGAAGAGGGAACTGACTGTAGTAAGAGACAAAAGACCATCACATACAAAAAAATCTTCTGTAAGACTATAAGTGGATTTTTCAGCAGAAACTTTGCAGGCTATGAGAAAGTGATGTAATATATTTAAAGTGCTAAACAAAAAACTGCCAACCAAGAATACCATAGCTAGAAAATCTGTCCTTCAGAAATGGATGAGCTATAAGACTTTTTCAAAAAAAAAAAAAAAAACAACAACAGAAAAGGGAGTACATCACCGCTTGAGACAAGAAACTAAAATGAGTTCTTCCAGGGAAAACAAAGGATGTTAATTAAGTGCATGAAAATTAAAAAAAAATAATGGGCAAAAGAAAATATCCAGAATACTCTAATATGATTATGGTGGTGTGTAAATTACCACTAGCCATAAAAGTTAAAAGATATTAAAATTAATTATAGCTGCTATAACTTGTTAATGGATACAAACTATAGAAAGACACAACTTATGACAAAATGATCAGAAAAAGTAAAATAATGGGGTTTCTTTACATGGTCAAAGTGAAATTGTATCAGCTTAAAGCAGGCTGTTGTATGAATAAGATGTCATATATAAACCTCATGGTACTCATAAAACAAAAGATAAAGAGGAATCACAACACAGTATTCCAAAAACTCCTCAAATTTTAAACACAGAGCACTAGAGAGGATGGGGAAAAAAAGAAACTACAGAATAGTCAGAAACAGTGAACAAAATGGTGATAGTGCATCCGTACTTCTTAGTAATTACTTTAAAAGCAACTTGGATTACATTCTACAACTGGGTGTTTGAATGGATTCAACTATATGCTCCCCAGGAGAGTGTTAATTTAGTTTTAAGGGCATATACAAACTGGAGGTATTAAGGACATATATCACCTGGAAGTAAAGTGATGGAAAAAGATATTCAAAGTAAATGGTAACCAAAAGAGTAGGAGTGGTTATACTTTTATCAGACAAAATAGATATTCTTTCAAAAGCTGTCACAACAAAGAGTCATGAAATAACGATAAAGGGGACAAATCAAGAGGAGTTTTAAAAGGTACTATATATATAAATTGGAGAAGGAAATGGCAAACCACTCCAGTACTCTTGCCTAGAGAATCCCGTGTACAGAGGAGCCTGGTGGGCTGCCGTCTACAGGGTCGCACAGAGTCGGACACAACTGAAGCGACTTAGCAGCAGTAGCAGCATATATATAAACATCCAACATCACAGCACCCAAATATAGAAAGTAAATAGCAACAAGAGTAAAGGAAGAAATAGATAGAAACAAAATAATAGTATGAAACCACAATACCCCACTTTAAGAAATGGAGATACTGTTCAGACAGAAAAACAACAGTACATTTTAACAGCATTATATATCAATGGACCTAAAAGATTTATATAGAACATTCCATCAAACAGCAGCTGAACACACATATTTAAGAGCACATAAAATATTCTCTGGAATAGATCATTTTGGAGAGCAACAAAATAAGTTTTGGGAAATTTAAGGCAAATGAATCACATCGAGTATCTTCTATGAGCATAATGGAGTGAAATTAGAAACCAATAACAAAAAATGAAAAACTTACATATGTAGAAATTACATATGTGAGTAATTACAACACATTCCTGAAGGATCGATGAGTTAAAGAAGAAATAAAAAGGGAAATAAAAAATCCCTTGAGACAATTGAAATGTAATGTATCAAAATTTGAGAAGTAGCTAATGCAAACTAAGCCACTTCAGTCATGTCTGACTCTTTGCGACCCTATGGACTATATCCCACTAGGCTCCTCTGTCCATGGGATTCTCCAGGCAAGAATACTGGAGTGGGTTGCCATGCCCTCCTCCAGGGGATCTTCCTGATCCAGGGACCAAACCCACATGTCTTGTGGCTCCTGCAACAGCAGGCAGGTTCTTCACCACTAGTGCCTAACGCAATCTGAAAAAGGAAGTTTACAGTAATATAATGGCTGCTGCTACTGCTAAGTCAATTCAGTCGTGTCCAACTTTGTGTGACTGCATAGACGGCAGCCCACTAGGCTCCCCTGTCCCTGGGATTCTCCAGGCAAGAACCTTGGAGTGGGTTGCCATTTCCTTCTCCAATGCATGAAAGTGAAAAGTGAAAGTGAAGTCGATTAGTCGTGTCTGACTCCTAGTGACCCCATAGACTGCAGCCTACCAGGCTCCTCTGTCCACGGGATTTTCCAGGCAAGAGTACTGGAGTGGCGTGACATTGCCTTCTTCGAATGACTATGTGTTTTTTTTTTTTAAGTCTCAGAATGGAAGAGTAATTATATGATGTGGTGGAGGTGCTAGCTTACTCTAAGGTGGCAATCACCATGCAATATATGTGTATTAAATCAAAACATTGTACACCTAAAACTCATATGATGATATATGTCAATTATAGCTTAAAAAATGTTTGCAAGAGTGCTACCCACTTGGTCATCATGTAGACAAGGTAATTTCAGGGAATGGGTGTTATAGCCAATCTGTAATGAGTATAGAGAACTGTTTGAAATCAAATGTAATAAAGGTCCTTGCAAAAGTGAAAACAAAATAATTAAATGCCAAATTCACCATCTAGAAGAAATAGAGATGTTCTTAGAAATAATAAATATGATATATAATGTTAACACAAAGAAAGATGAAAATCTCAATCTGAATATATGCAAAAATGCATTGAACAAAATTTGACATCTATACATGACAAAAAACCCTCAATACGGGCAGTAGGGGTAAGAAGGAGGAATAGGTACATTTGAGTGAGTTTCAGGGCTTTGAACATACTCTGTATGAGATAATGAGGTACTCCTGATATACATATGACCAATCTCATAAAACGTGTAACACAGATTGAACCCTAATATAAACTATGAACTTTGGGTGAAGGTGATGTTTCAATGTAGAGTCATCAATTTTAACACAATTTTCACTCAAGTTTGTGATGCTGATAATGGGGGGATCTATGCATGTGTGAAGACAGGGGATTTATGTGAAATCTCTGGACCTTCCTCTCTACTTTGCTTAAACCTAACATTACTCTAAAAAGTAAAGTCTTTTAAAAATCGTCCAGCTGTAAAGTAAGTCATAAGGATGTAATGTAAAAATAGCAAAGATAGTTAATGACATTGTAACAACTTTATTTGGTGACAAATAATCACTGGTTTTATCAGTTTGATAATTTCATAATATAAATTATCAAATCACTATGTTACATACTTGAAGACCAATGCAATGAAAACAACTTCCAACAAATAAAACATTGAAGCAATACATCTCAACATAATAAAGGCCATATATGAAAATCCTTCCGCTAACATCATACTCAACAGTGAAAAGGTGAAAGCTTTTCCTGTGAGAAGAGGGATAAATCAAGGATGCCCAGTCTCACCACTTGTATGCAACAAAGTTCTGAAGTCCTAGCTTGAGCAATTAAATAAGAAAAAGGCATCTGGAATAAAAAAGAAGTAAAGTAGACTCTGTTTGCAGATGGCATCTATAGAAAACCCTAGGACTCCAAGAAAAAAAAAAAATTGGTACTAATAAAAGACTCATTAAAACTACAGGTTACAAAAATCAAAACATAAATATCAGCTGCTTTTCTATTCACTAACGATAAACTATCAAAGAAAGCAATCTTATTTGCAATAGCATTAAAAATATTCAGAATGAAGTTAACCAAGATGATGAAGTATCTATATACCGAAAACTAAAATAAAATGATGAAAGGGGGAGGCATAAGATGGTGAAGGAGTAGGTGGACATAGAGTACATCTTTCTCCATGGACACATCAGGAATACACCTTCAGACACAGAAGCGCTTGCAGACCACCAGCTGAAGGCAGACCGGAGTACCTGACCACTAGAAAAGAATATATAAAAGCATGCAAAACTTGGTAGGATGAAGGAACTAGGGGGGAAAACAGGAGTGTTAGTAGGGCTGGACCTGACCTCAAGGGTGGAGAAAGTGAAGCAGGAGTCTGATCCCCACATGGGGACAACTGTCTTGGTAAGAGGAAAAAATGATGAAAGAAATTGAAAATGATATGAACAGGAAGAAATTTCATGTTAACCAATTAGAAAAACTGACATCATTTAAATGTCTATACTACACAAAGCAATATACTGGTACAGTGCAATCCCTATCAAGTTTCCAGTGATATTTTCTCACAGAAGTAGAAAACATTTTTAAGTGAGTTGGCAGAAGAGGAGGTGATAAGATGGCTGAATTTTGCATATCCAACTCTTTGCAAACCTATGGACTAGCCTACCACGCTCCTCCATCCCTGGAATTTTCCAGACAAGATTACTGAAGTGGGTGGCCATTTCCTTCTCCAGGGGATCTTCCTGACCCAGGGATCAAACCCGGGTCTTCTGCATTGCAGGCAGATGCTTTATCCACTGAGCCACAAGGGAAGCCCCATATATCATAGAGTTAGTTTAAATAGATATGCTGACAGATTGGTTATGAGCTGCAAGAAAAGGGGGTTAAAACACATGATAACATGGTTTTAAGTCAGATGGAGAATTTTTAATTCTCTATCAGATATTCCAATAGAGACAGTGAATATCAAGTTTATTTTGTAAATCTGCAGATCAGCATAAAGGTCTAGTCTGAGACGCTATTTTAGGTTTCAGGAATCTACCTATGGTGTTTGAATCATAGAACAAATGAAATCACAAAGCAAGTATGTGCAGAGAAAAGGTAAACAGTGAAATTAACCACTTTAAAGCTTAGGGATCAGCGAGATGAGATGTAAACCAACAAAATGAACAACAACAACAAAAAACAACGGCTTACTGAATCAGAAGGAAAACTGGATCAGCCATTTTCCTTCTCATCTTTGTTTTCCTTTATTTGTATAAATAAGAAGCTTACCTAATTGAATAGCAGCATTGTGTTTTATAAACAAAATTTTTTAATGCATGAGTGCTTTAAAAACTTAGAAATTAGATATTTATCTTGTTTTATACTGCATGTTTGTGCCAACTGTTTTGTTATTTCACAATCCTCTTTTCTGTGACACCACAGGTATTGATCTGCATTTAGTAAATCTGGGATGACCGCTTGAGAGACTTCAGTTCAAGACTCTTGTCTTATCTCGAAAATATGTCTAGGTTGGCAGAAACAAATCTTCATGTAGATATTCAGGAGATTTCAGCTACAATGACACAGAGAAGGTTGAAAATGACAGGACATGGTTTGTCATTGGAAGTGGTTCCAAAAGAGTGAAGTTAATAAAATAGAGGGCAGACACTCAATCAGGCAGCTGTCTCAGATCAGCTAGAAAATGGTCTTGACAGACAAAGCTATATAACAGTTGCCAGATGTTTGACACCTAAATATTAAAGTGGGTGTCAACAATGACTTTCTTGACTCATAGGGATTTTATACAAGATGATAGTGCAAACTTTCAGGAGTGGAATCATAGGGACTTAAAGTTGGGAGTAACTTGAGAACTGACAGTGATTAGTTTAACCCAATATATCACTTTTTTTCATGATATACCTGTCTAATGGTTCAGTGCTGATAAAACAGACCCAGACCTGTAGATCTCACTATGTTGCCGAGCATATTATAATAGTTGGAGACTGCTTTATATCAATGATATTTTGAGATATTTCTAAGCTATTTTGGCAGATCGGATATACTAGCAAATATTTTTTCTTTCACAATGGCAAATCATACAAAGAAAACCAATGATTAATACACTCATGGGGGAAAAAGAAGAAAGAAAGCATAATCTAAAGAAATTAATTTTTAACCTGGCAACCAAAAAACAAAATACACTATTACTATGAAGAGAGCTAGGAGGTAATGATACAAAGACTCAGAAGCTTGACCTCTAGGCAAATGTGGGCTCTAAGAGAGCCTTAAATGATTACCACCCCCTGGTACTCAGTAAAGTTCCTTGAGTATCGGCTGTACTTACTGGATTGTTTCTAAAAATAAAACATGCTAAAGATTATGAGGTATCTTGATAGTAGGTTATAAATAGGCTTTGGCTTTCATCCTGGGCCCTATATGTGTGTGTGTCTTTTTCATAGAGTAAGAAAGATGCTACTTAACGAACAGCTCTATGGAGAGGCCCGAATGACATAGTGAGGAACTGAGGCTCTCAGCCCAACAGAACACGAATTGAAAACCACCAGCAACTATGTGAGTGAGCTTAGAAGTGAAACTTTAGCCTAAGTCTTCATGTTTTTTTAAGGTATGCATGCATGCTCAGTCACTCAGTCATGCCCATGACCCCATGGACTGTAGCCCCTTCAGCTCCTCTGTCCATGCGACTTTCCAGGCACAAGAATACCGGAGTGGGTTGGCATTTCCTTCTCCAGAGGATCTTCCCATCCCAGGGATCAAACTGGGGTCTCCTGCATTATAAGCAGATTCTTTACCACTGAGCCACGAGGGAAGCCCCGGGTGAATAAGTTTGAAAGTGAAACATTGGCCTAAGTCTTTAAATGACTACTACTTGGCTGATTTACTTTGACTATAACCTGATGAGAAACACGGAGGGAAAAAACACTCAGTTAAGTTGCACCTGGATTCCTGACCCATAGAAAACTGAGATAAAAATATTTCCTGCTTTAAATTGCTAAGTTGGAAGATAATTTGTTACAGAAAAATAGGTAACTAGTACACCTGCAGATCTGGAAAGTTGTGCTCACTCCTGAGACAGGCAAATATGCAGACAAGCACCAGGCAGACAAGGAAAAGACCCATGTGCCAGATATTATGTGGCAGGGAAGGGGCTGCACAGATCATATATAGAATCAGTAGCTATAAATGATCTTGTATGAAAATGAAATATATTTTTCATCTTCAATAAGGCAAGTGCAAAGAATATCAAAAGATAACAAACCTATATTTCAAAAAATCACATACCAATATTTTTGGTATCTCCTTTCATCACACATTCCAGTCTGAATCAATATTTTTGGAAGAATAGAAAGAAACTGTTCACCAGTTTAACTGTGGACAAGTATGGGAACTGACAATCTCTCAGTTATGGTGAAAAAAATGTCAAGACTTTATTCATCCCTATCAGAGACAAGCCACCTAATCACACAGTGTACCAAATATTCCATCATCACTAAGCATAAAAAGACATTATTTAAAAAGCTAAAAAAAGAAACAGAGACGGAGAGTCTAAATAGACAACTTTCCTTTGAACATAGGTTATTAAAGAATTACACTCAAAGAAAGCACAAGGCACAGAAAGTTTTTCAGCGAATTTCGACCAAATGTTTAATGTCAGATACTTCCACTGCATTATTAATTACTCCAGAGCAGTAAAAGTTAAAGCAAACTCCCCACTTTTTATAAAACAAGCATAACATCGATGTCAGAAGATGATATACATAGTATAAATGAAAAACATACCAAAATCATTTAATATCTAATACAGAAATAATAAATGTCAAAGCTATATACAACACATAAAGAAAATAGTACACTATCGGTATGATTTACTCCAAGAATTTAAGATTATTTCAATTTTAAAAATCTATTAAAATCTTACACCACATGAATAAATCTAGAGATAAAAGCCATACATTTATTTCCACAGATGCTGAAAAGCTTTGAAAATATTCAGCATTAATTTCTAATACATGCACACTGGAAAATAGAAACTTACAAATATTTTCTTAAAATTATTATACATGTGCACTTGCACATAAAGATGATTTTTAGAACTGAAATCATCTTTTCACTAAATGAAGAAATGGTAGAAGACTAGAAGATCTTCCGTATCAGAAACAAGGTAAGGATCAGCCATCTCTACTACCTCTCAGCACTGCACAGAAGACATTGGACAATGCAATAAAAAGAAGCTAATCTGAATCACATGAAATGGTGAATGTCAAATTTTATCTACTTCCAAATGATCAGACTGGTAACCTGAAAATTCCAAAGGTATCAATGATAAAACTAATAAAAACATTGAAAAAAAGTTTAATACAATATAAATTAAACAAAACACCTCATATATCTAATATATATATTTAGAAAGATAATGTAAAAATAATATATACAATGGTAGCAAACAAATAATCTAGAGTTACTAAGAAACTGAGTAAAACCTGTATGTGAAAAAAAAAAAAAACCCTGTATGTGTCAGTATCAGTTTAGTCGCTCAGTCATGTCCAACTCTGCGACTCCATGAACTGCAGCACGTTATGCTTCCCTGTCCATCACCAACTCCCAGAATTTGCTCAACCTCATGTCCATCAAACTGGTGAGGTCATCCAACCATCTCATCCTCTGTTGTCCCCTTCTCCTTTCGCCTTCAGTCTTTCCCAACATCAGGGAATTTCAAATGAGTCAGTTCTTTGAATCAGGTGGAAGAAGTATTAGAGTTTCAGCTTCAGCATCAGTCCTTCCAATGAACACCCAGGACTGATCTCCTTTAGGATGGACTGGTTTGATCTCCTTGCAGTCCAAGGGACTCCCAAGAGTCTTCTCCAACACCACAGTTCAAAAGCATCAGTTCTTCAGCACTCAGCTTTCTTTATGATCCAACTCTCACATCCACATAAGACTACTAGAAAAACCATAGCTTTGACTAGATGGACCTTTGTTGGCAAACTAACGTCTCTGCTTTTTATTATGCTGTCTAGGTTGGTCATAAATTTCCTTGCAAGGAGCAAGTGAGCAAGCGTCTTTTAATTTCATGTCTGCAGTCACATTTTGCACTGATTTTTGAGCCCAAGAAAATTAAGTGTCTCACTGTTTCCACTATTTCTCCATCTATTTGCCATGAAGTGGTGGGACCAGATGCCATGATCTTTGTTTTCTGAATGTTGAGCTTTAAGCCGATTTTTCACTCTCCTTTTTTACTTCCATCAAGAGGCTCTTTAGTTCTTCTTCACTTTTTGCCATAAGGGTAGTATCCTCTGCATATCTGAGGTTATTGACATTTCTCCCAGCAATCTTGATTCCAGCTTGTGCTTCATCCAGCCCAGCATTTCTCATTATGTACTCTGCATATAAGTTAAATAAGCAGGGTGACAATATACAGCCTTGACTTACTCCTTTTTCTATTTGGAACCAGTCTGCTGTTCGATGTCCAGTTCTAACTGTTGCTTCCTGACCTGCATACAGATTTCTCAAGAGGCAGGTCAGGTGGTCTGATATTCTCATCTCTTCCAAAATTTTCCACAGTTTGTTGTGATCCACACAGTCAAAGTCTTTGGTATAGTCAATAAAGCAGAAACAGATGTTTTTCTGGAACTCTCTTGCTTCTTCGATGATCCATCGGATGTTGGAAATTTGATCTCTGGTTCCTCTGTCTTTTTGAAAACTAGTTTGAACATCTAGAAATTCATGGTTCATGTACTGTTGACATTTGAACATTAAAATATGCTATAAAAAGCTCTATAACATCATGATTCTGGTTTTAGAGAAATGGGATAGGTAAGCAGAAATAATTTCAAGTGCATGTGTAAATTTAGTATATATTGTCACCCTGCTTATTTAACTTATATGTAAAGTACATCATGAGAAACGCTGGGCTGGAAGAAGCACAAGCTGGAATCAAGATTGCTGGGAGAAATATCAATAACCTCAGATATGCAGATGACACCACCCTTATGGCAGAAAGTGAAGAGGAACTCAAAAGCCTCTTGATGAAAGTGAAAGAGGAGAGTGAAAAAGTTGGCTTAAACTCAACATTCAGAAAACGAAGATCATGTCATCTGGTCCCATCACTTCATGGCAAATAGATGGGGAAATAGTGGAAACCATGTCAGACTTTATTTTTCTGGCTCCAAAATCACTGCAAATGGTGACTGCAGCCATGAAATTAAAAGACATTTACTCCTTGGAAGGAAAGTTATGACCAACCTAGATAGCATATTAAAAAGCAGAGACATTACTTTGCCAACAAAGTTCAGTCTAGTCAAGGCTATGGTTTTTCCAGTGGTCATGTATGGATGTGAGAGTTGGAACGTGAAAAAATCTGAGCCCCGAAGAAATGATGCTTTTGAACCGTGGTGTTGGAGAAGACTCTTGGGAGTCCCTTGGATTGCAGGAAGATCCAACCAGTCCATCCTAAAGGAGATCAGTCCTGGGTGTTTTTTGGAAGGACTGATGGTAAAGGTGAAACTCCAATACTTTGGCCACCTCATGAGAAGAGTTGACTCATTGGAAAAGACTCTGATGCTGGGAGGGATAGGGGCCAGGAGGAAAAGGGGACGACAGAGGATGAGATGGCTGGATGGCATCACCAACTGGATGAACGTGAGTTTGGGTGAACCCCAGCAGTTGGTGATGGACAGGGAGGCCTAGAGTGCTGCAATTCACGAGGTCGCAAAGAGTCAAACAAGACTCAGCTACTGAACTGAACTGAACTGAACTGAAGGTAAGGTGAAGCGGCTCAGTCATGTCCAACTCTTTGTGACCCCATGGATTGTAGCCTACCAGGCTCTTCCATCCATGGGATTTTCCAGGCAAGAGTGCTGGAGTGGGTTGCCATTTCCTTCTCCAGAGGATCTTTCCGGCCCAGGGATCGAACCTATGTCTCCCGTATTGTAGGCAGACGCTTTACCGTCTGAGCCACCAGGGAAGTCTATTTATAAGAGAGATAAATATAATAACATAAAACCATGGAGGGAAAAGTTTAAGCTTAATTGACTCTGGGAATGGCTTTTCAACTTATGATTCAAAATGCAAGACAAAAAATTCCAAAATCTGAGTACATACTTTTTTCAACAATACCATAACAAAGTCAATACAGAAATAATAAAGTAGGAGATACACGCACTTTTGGTCACCATAATGACTCCACTTTACTTTAAGATATAGCCTCCATCTGTTAAGGTTTACTTATTTGAGTTTCTATAAAGCAATGAGGGATTTCTAAATAATAGCTGCAGGACTGTTTTGGATGATCTCATTACGTTAACAAAGTTCACTTCTCTGAAAGCTGGCTCAGTTATAAAATTAAGGATGGAAGTTTAATTTTTCAAATTTTTTTTGTTCATCAGTTGACATGTTTTTCATAATTATGTATATAATAGAATATATTTGTTTTAAAATATAAAAAACTAAAATGGTGGTTTTAGCTTCAAGGTAACGTTGTCTCAAAAATAAGTTAAGAAGTAAGTTTTCCTAATTTGGGGAAGAAAATTTAAATAATTGTCAGTATTTATTGTTTAACCAGTTAATAGAATTTGTCGGTGAAACTACCTGAACTAGAGTTTATTATGAAAGTTTTAATGAGCTCATTTTACCTACATAGTTTTAAGAAGTTTATTTTAGTTACTTTTTCTTGAGTTTGATATTTTGTAGTACAGCAACTGACTTCCCTGTAATTCAGACAGTAAAGAATCTTTCTGCAATGCAGGAGACCCTAGTTTGATCCCTGGGTCCAGAAGATCCTCTGGAGAAGGGAATGGCAATCCACTCCAGTATTCTTGGCTGGAAAATCCCAAGGACAGAGGAGCCTGGCACGCTCCAGTCCGTGGGGTTGCAAAGGGTCAGATGCTACTGAGCAACTAACATTACACTAAAGGAACCCCAAATTTATGAATATAGGTGCTTCTATAAAAACTGGTATTAAGTTTCTCTCCTATCCCCCTGAGAAAAAGAAACCTTATCTCTCTAATGTAATAAAATTCTTTGGAATATAAAGGATTGGGGCTTCCCTGGTGGCTCAGACTGTAAAGAATCTGCCTGCAAAGCAGGAGATCCAGGTTTGATCCCTGGATCTGGAAGATCCCCCTGGAGAAGGCAATGGCTACCCACTCCAGTATTCTTGCCTGAAGAATTCCATGGACAGAGGAGCCTGATGGGCTATAGTCCATGGGGTCACAAAGAGTCCAACAAGACTGAAAGCCTAACACTGTATACATCTTTATTCTAGGTTGTATCCTCCTTTGAAATTAAAGATACAGATCCGGGACTTTCAAGAACTTTTCTTTAATCCACGTTTCAATTTTATTTGATCAGAAACTTTAACCATGCAGAAACAAACAAAAAAATATACTCTCTATGTTCCCACAGATTTCATATATTCAGTCTTCAAAAGTTTCTTTTGTCTGCATAATATCCATTCTCAGGTTCTTGAATTCTAAAAACAAGAATGTCAGATATTTTGTCATTTATTTTGCTGCAAGAACCCTTAAGTCTCCATCCATTCCATTTCTATGCTTTTGCCTATTTTCCAAACTGGGTATTTTCTGTCATCTTATCTCATGCTTACTTAGTAATCTCTACTTTGCTATTAAGCCCATCAACAGAAATTTTTATCTTAGTTGTTATATTGTTCATTTCTAAAATTTCCACTTGGCAGTATATCATATATTCTATTTTCCTCCTGAGAATTTCTATCTCTGCATTATTCTAGGAGTGTTTTGCTTTACCTCTTTGCATATTATAATTCATCTTAATATTCTTTTGTAATTCCAACATCTTGTTCATTTGGGTTTAGCATCTGTTGATTATCTTTCCCTAGAGAATTTGTTAGGCTTTGTTTCTGTCTGTTCTGTAATGTCAGATCATAAATTGGACACTTTCAATTATTATCAGAACATGGTTCTTATTTAAATTCTGGAGAAAAGAGTATGAGTATGGCTTTTTGTTTTTAATTTAATTTTATTTTATTTTATTTTATTGTTTTAGCAGAAAATCAATCCTTTTAAATTTTACACTATATGTTCTAACCCACTTTCTGTGCACTTTGGTTCTAGTGTCAGTTCAACTGAATGACCTTTCGGTGCTATTCCAACCTGTCCTGCGTGTGCTCCACCCAGGAGCCAATCTAAATGTCAGTTCATTCCTCAAATAGTTGGATATGGTGGTTAAAAATTTAGGTTCTAAAATGTGCAAATTAGAAGTGAACCCACGCATTTACACAGATCTTTATGCCATCCCATTCTCAACAATCCCTTCCTCTGTTCTCTCCTCAATGCTTTCCTAACAGCAGCTCTTCATAGTTCTCGATAGAAAGCTGAAGTTTAATATCCCTATGTGCTGCACATTCCCCATGACTATTTGTCTTTAGGACTAAATGACAAAAAAAAATAAAGAATTAGCAGTAGGAAATAGCCCTATCCTCTTTGTGGTTCAATGCCTTTGGAGAGATTAAAAAAAAAAAAAAAAGATTCCTTCCTCTTATCGTTTTAGATGCTAGAACATATACTGTTTCACTCTTCCTGCCACTGGATTTCAAGTTCAAAAATGGAGCTTAAAGGAATAAGATTGAGACTTGGAGAAAAAAAAAAAAAGCTAAGGGAGTTTTGTCCACTTTTAAAGTTTCATGGCAGCCTTCTTTTATACTTCTTGAACCAAAAAAAAAAAAGTATTTCATTTGAAGACCTCTGTCTGTGCTCAGTGTGCAGCTTAAGGATCTGTATTGCCGTTGTATCTAGGCTAGAAGATATAGGAAAGGAAAAAAAGGCTCCTGTAATTCACCATGGGTCATTCATTGTCTGAGTTTCGGCTTTCTTCCCATCCTGCCTACTGCAATTTAGTTCTCAGAGTTCCCAGATAGCTGCTGCATGTATTTCTTCAGGATTTTTAGTCGTGTTCAGTGACAGAGCAAGGTAAAGTATGGTTACCTCATTATAACCAGAACTTGAAATCTGCTTTATTTTTCTCAAATGTACTCACTGAATTTATATTCATTATGTGATTTTTAAGAAAAAGAGTATATATTAATATATTCTAGCTCAAATTCTCTTGTCTTTTTTTTAACCTTTTTAATTCTCACTAAGAATAACAGGAGTGCAAGGAAATAACACAGATATCAGTTTCATATTTCCAAGTTCCCTTCCTCTGAACATCATGGCAACTATGTTAGTAAAACAAAATCCCAAAGATAATATCTGTATCAAAATTAGATGAAAATGTACTCCAACCACCCTCACAATTGGAAATTTGGCCAAATGATAAATAGCAGAAGAACTGTATGTTATCACTCATGTACAAGAGGAAAATTCAGAAAGACAAAATGACTTCTGATGCTCTGATGAGGTAGAAACCCCCAAAATTGTCACGAGGTACTAACTAGGAAGTTCTGTACTTTCGTCTGTCAATAGTCACTAAATCTGGTTCTCTAATTACTGTTTTCTCCTCAAAGCAATCAATACTACTGGAAATTATGTTGGAATCCTTTTTGAGAGCAGCACACACATCAAATGAGTCTACTGGACCTCTTAATCCTAGAAAAAGGAGCTGACACTATGTGCACTTTTGTCAGCAGGACTTAGGCAGCAATTCCACTCCTAATGATCAATGGGTAATCGACGACAACAGCCGCAAAAGACTGCAACACATGTGTTAAAATCAATGAATTCAGTAATGATACAGAGAGACAACAACACATTGATCAATTTTTAAAGAATCTATTAAAAGGATATCAACTCATTTTGAAAACTAACCATCTTATAGGGAAAAATTAAGTATTTAACTTGCATTTTTTCACAAAGTAACTAAATTATATACAATGAAGGTAACTTTTTTATAAAGGAACATCAAATATTAGAGAAGGGAATTAGAATATCATAAATTACATACTGTGAATAAACTGATCAGGCGATTAATACTAGAAACTAGAAACATCAAGAAAATGGAGATAGAGGCTAGCACTTTCTTCATGAGAATACACAGATTTACCTGTGAAATATTCTTGCAATATATTTAAAGCAAATTCTTAGAATTACTAACAATTTATAGAAAATAGAGTATAAAATTACATTAACATAAAGGCAATCAGCAAAATGTAGCCTGTGAGAAACTCTACAAGGAAGAAGGACTCAAGTTTCTTCAACAAATAAACTACAAAGACAATGAGGAAAGATAAAAATTGAATCCTCAATTAAAAAAATAATTTAGACTTATTAACAGATTATACTACTTAAGACATCAACTATAATTTGGATTGCAATTTAACCAGTTAAAATGTATTATGAAACATAAACATAGTAAGTCATATGATATTTGGTATCAAGCCTCAAAGCCATGCAGCAATACATAAGGTAAGGATGTGGTAGCGGCTACACAGATGAAAGAAAGTCGAACATGAATTAAAGACTGTCGAAATTAGTGATGGATACATGGGCACTGATAGCATTATTGATTTCTCTTTACATATATGTACTTTTCTGTGAACAATTTTTTAAAAAGAAAGTTCAACATGTGAGGGTAATTCCTGATGCGATTAACCAGAATTAAACCAAAAGTAATGTAGACTCAGATATGTCTATGACTGAAAATTCTCTTTACAAGTTTTTTTAATCTAGTATGATATTAACTCTTGTCATTCATTTCTATACTACAAAAAACATAACCTAATCTAAGAGTACTGATTCTCAGTAAATTTTAGGTATAAGGACCTTTAATGAGTGTCAAGTTTTCTTGACAATAAACAAAAATTATAATCATACACTATGCTAAAGACTCAGAGAAAATGAGAGACTTCACAAAATCCTATATAGCCAAAGAGCTGATTTACATTTATTATATGTGAATGCAAACTTCCTTCATTTAAATACAGCATCACTTTATAATAGCATTTTAAGTTCACAGTTCTAATCAGCATCATTTAAACCTGGTCTCTTCATCATTCAGGTATGAGTAATCGTAATCATAACTGAATAAGAATAAACATACATATTTCTTAAATGCATATCTTAATTAATTGCTGTCTCTTCCAGGTTTCTCTCATTTTAAAAGGGAATAGTCCATAAAAGAATCCATATGTAAACTGTCCCTCTGTCACGCATAGAACAACTTATTACTCAGTTTCACCATACTTTAAACAATGGCTTTGCTGGCAAAAACTGCAGGACTCTATTGACCAAAGCAAGCATACATTCCATAGAGGTTTAAGTTTTTTTCTATTTGATTACACAGAAATACATTTTACTCATTGACATGGTTAAATAAAATACCTAGTTTCTATGATCAATGTACCTCATGCTAAAGCGAACTGAAAAGCTTAAATTCCTTATTTCCTGACTACACACAACACAGTTCACTGAAGACCATTTGCTGAAGGCCTGTATCTGATATCATTTCCCTTATTACTTATATCTATTCATATAGACTTTGCATTTGTCTCTATGCTGATTTTAAAACACACTGCCTCTCTCATTAAGAAGTACAAAAGCACTTGAGTTTTCTATATCTGAAAATATAAGATATTATTAATTAACAGTCCATTAAACAACTTTAAGGTCCTGAAAACCTTATGTTCTCATATTTTTGTGATTGGCCAAGTTTAGCTGTGACTAACAAGAATTCTTTGGAAGGAATGATGCTAAAGCTGAAACTCCAGTACTTTGGCCACTTCATGCGAAGAGTTGACTCATTGGAAAGGACTTTGATGCTGGGAGGGATGGGTGGCAGGAGAAGAAGGGGACGACAGAGGATGAGATGGCTGGATGGCATCACTGACTTGGACACGAGTCTGGGTGAACTCCGGGAATTGGTGATGGACAGGGAGGCCTGGCGTGCTGCGATTCATGGGGTCGAAAAGAGTCAGACACGACTAAGCGACTGAACTGAATTGAACAAGAATTCTATTTTTGTTTCATATTGCTTTGTGTCTAAAGTCAGGAATCAAACATCTGCCTAAATTAACCCAAGCTGACTTGAAATATTGCTGCTAATTTCATCTACTTATGTCACCTCATAGTATATTACTTCTGCCTCTTGTTAATATTTAACTTATTTGTCTCTTCATCCTTACCTTAAAGTGGTATCCAGATTTCATTCTGTGATTTTTCCCCTTTTCAAATTATAGACTCTAGAGAATTCTCAAAGTACTTAACATGTAATGTGAAACTTTTCTAAAATATAGGGACTGCATTCTTTTTGATATGAGAAACCTAAGGTGATATTAGTCATGTCCGACTCTTTGCAACCCTAAGGATTGTAGTTGCAGGCTTTGCTATCCATGGAATTCTCTGGGCAACAATATTGGAGTGAGTAGTCATTTCCTTCTCCAGGGGTTCTTTCCAACACATGGATGGAACATGTGTCTGCTGCTTGGCAGGCAGATTCTATACTGTCTGAGTCAGCAGGGAAGTCTCAAAGTGAAAGTGAAGTCACTCAGTCATGTCCAACTCTTTGCAACCCCATGGACTGTAGCCCACCAGGCTCCTCTGTCCATGGAATTTTCCAGGCAAGACTACTGGAGTGGGTTGCCATTTCCTTCTCCAGGGGATCTTCCTGACCCAGGGATCCAACCCGGGTTTCCTGTGTTGCAGGCAGACGCTTTACCATCTGAGCCACCAGGGAAGCCAAGGTGATATTAAATGTACTTTAGAATTATTTTCAATTCAAGGAGACAGGTAATTTCTCTATTCCATCACGTATCTATGCCATGACATTACAAGATTATTTAGATTCTACAGGGTAGTAGACAGACAAATGGCCATGTGACTATAATGTTTACTTTTGACAGCAAATAGCTCTAAGTAAATCTAACAATCCTATGTGTTTATCTCATTAAGATCAGCATTTTCCTCACTCAGTTCCCCACCTGTTTTTCAATGATTTTAACTAAGTTAATCTTGTTATTTTTTTTTTCTGTGGAAGGGTCACTGATATTTTACTTTCACTTAACCTCAACTTTCCTGTTTTAAAATGAACCTAGTGAGTACTCACAGTAACTGTTTTATTTCCCTATTTCTTTGCTTCAATTTAAAAGTAAAGTAAATGTAACATACTTGAAATATTGAACATTAAATTTTACCTTTCCCATTGAACTTTAATTCAAATTTTAATCATAAATTGAAAAATTAGAGTAAGTGGGGTCAGAAGACAATAGACTTTATAGTAGATTCAAGTAACTATACGTAATCTTATCTAGCAGTGATTCATAATTACTAAAAGTCAACCTTTACATTTCAGAATCACAAGTACTAGATTCTAAAATTATCTTCTAAAGTTATTCAACAGGTTGCTTGTTCACAGAATCAATGCTATATATTGTTTTAACATAAAGGGTATAGGGTGACTATTACAGCAATGTTCAGAAACTTCAAATTTTTGCAAGCTGATTAACAAGCCAGTGGCAAATGAAATGTAATTTTTTTTTTCCCTCTGAAATCTTATTCAGTTCAGTTCAGTCACTCAGTCATGTCCGACTCTTTGCGACTCCATGAACTGCAGCACGCCAGGCCTCCTTGTCCATCACCAACTCCTGGAGTTCACCCAAACTCATGTCCATTGAGTTGGCGATGCCATCCAGCCATCTCATCCTCTGTCATCCCCTTCTCCGCCTGCTCCCAAACCCTCCCAGCATCAGAGTCTTTTCCAATGAGTCAATTCTTCACATAAGGTGACCAAAGTATTGGAGTTTCAGCTTCAGCATCAGTCCTTCCAAAGAACATCCAGGACTGATCTCATTTAGGATGGACTCCTTGGATCTCCTTACAGTCCAAGGAATTTTCAAGAGTCTTCTCCAACACCACAGTTCAAAAGCATCAATTCTTGGGCCCTCAGCCTTCTTCACAGTCCAACTCTCACATCCATACATGACCACTGGAAAAACCATAGCCTTGACTAGATGGACCTTTGTTGGCAAAATAATGCCTCTGCTTTTGAATATGCTCTCTAGGTTGGCCATAACTTTCCTTCCAAGGAGTAAGCATCTTTTAATTTCATGGCTGCAATCACCATCTTAAAAACAAAATAAAAAAACCAAGGGCCACTCCCCTAAAGCAGGGTATCTTTGCTTCTCCTATTATTAAGATATAGGCCAATAAATCTTTCTATTTACTATGAGTATTAGTCTTACTAAGATACTAAGATTAATAAATATTGTGATAGTTAAAAATACTAAATGATCAGTCCGCATCATAATGCTTAATGCCATTTTTTAGATTCATGCTGCTGATGTACCACTTGGTTCTTTCCACAAGGGTTTCTTGAATACATTCCACTTACCAGCCACTAAAATATATGTTGAGTGTGAAATTATGTCTAAAATATAATTTTTTGGTTTTAGGAATCTCAGAAACCAATGAAGAAAACATAAGCACACAGATAATACTAAGAAACTTGACAGCTGTAATTAGCTTCAAGCAAAAGTGTTTTAAAGGACAAGGACCTTTTTTTAACCAAAATTTTATTTTTGGAAAACAAATATTACAAAATACATAATGAGAAAGTTAAGTTGTAAAAGTGTTACACAATAAGCTTTCAATAAGGAAATCTGGAAATAAACGGGAGAGAAATTTATCAACATACTTGCTATAATGGTATCTGTGTATCTGCACTAAATATGCATTCCTGCTTGAAATACTTCTTTCAGTGGAGGCATCTATATTTTTTAAAATGCATTTGCATTTATTTTGTATTTAACAAAATTGAAACTCATAAAAAATTTATAGGGGCTGAAATGTATGATAAAGAAGGAAGTCACACAGGTTACAGTTTCTGCAGCATGGTTTAAAAAATTGTAAGCCCAAATTTCTAAGATACTAGTCACAGCATTAATGAAACTCATACACACACATACACACACACACACACACACACACAGAGTGATAGATGATCAGGAAATTGGTTTTCTTTGGTCATCACATAAATAGAAAGGACATAGAATTATTGTTCTATGACTTAATGGTTCAGTTTCATTTATGAAAGTGATGCTGCTCAAGGCAAAAATAAAGAAATGCTGAATTATTGGGAAAAGCTTGGCAGACATGACATTCAAGGTATCAACTGAAGATTCAAACAGTGATTTTGCAGGGAGGAATAAGTGTAAAGCAATGGAGCTTAGAAGAGATAGATAGTCTAAAGGCATCATTTGTGAGTGTGTGTTTGTATACATAAGTGTGTTTTTATGTTCTGTGTACAGTATTTCAATCATGCTTACATAATATGTTCCCAGAAAGAATGTGGAGAGACTAAAAACAGGGATTTAGAAAAAGTGTATTCAGGGACACTGTATTGCAATCAAAGAAGTCAGAAAAGATTGATGCAAGATGGGAAGAAATATCCAGAAATTTTGGAAGAGATGACAGAGTTTGATAGAAGATGTGTCAAAAAGACCAAAAGGTATAAAATCTTTAAGCCGAGAAAGTCATTTTTATGAGCACAATGTAAATTAAAGGCAGGCATTTGATACTGAAATGACCAGTACAGTGTCAGAAGGATGTTAATGCCTGCATCTCTACAGAAAGTTCATGCAGTTCAGAAAGAACTAGTTGTAGGGAGATAAGTGTGCATGTACTTACAAACCTCCCCCACCTCAAGAGTGCTGTGTAGCATCAGAAGGATACTGAACCCCAAATATATATCTGGAAATCTGATATACAAAGAATTAGAAGAATTCTCAATGTTATGTCTTTCATAGCTGTGACTCAATGATTTTCATAATGTTATGAAGCTCCTAATTTTTCACATTAGCACCTTCAAGCAAAAAGCATGCCACTGGACAACTGCTTGCT
Source organism: Budorcas taxicolor (assembly GCF_023091745.1). Taxonomy (NCBI): domain Eukaryota; kingdom Metazoa; phylum Chordata; class Mammalia; order Artiodactyla; family Bovidae; genus Budorcas; species Budorcas taxicolor. The sequence continues at coordinate 62,749,401 of NC_068921.1, read as the reverse complement.
GATGAGGCATGGCTTCTTCCAGACAAAGCATGATGCTTTAAAGGACCAAGACAGAAGAGAGTACTTGGCCCAAACTAAAACTGGTTCACAGAAAACATGGCCTCCAGCACAGTATCTTCACCAAACAGTGAGAATAAATTATATAAGCAGGAAATCCATCTAAATGACTTCCTAGGGCTCTGGCTGCCTGCCAATTTGCTCTGACTGTTAGATAATTGAACTGGCTCTCAAAGTTTACATCAACCATACTTTCTCCTCAGGATTTTGGAGAATGATGCTAATGGAAACCAATTGGAGAGTGTTTTAGAAAAATATATGACTTTCTAGCAAAAACTAGGCTCAGTTTGATCTTTTTTCTTTCTCTCCCTCAATGGAAAGAAAATTATCTTGCCTATAAAATATAAGAATATAATTATAAGAATATATCTTTTTAATATAAATTCTTATAAGAATAAAATAATAGGAATTTAAGAAGCAAAACTTTCTTTAAAATATATAAGAGATCACCAAAATATGCTACTGGCTGCCTATCTTAGCCACAGCAATCAGAGAAGAAAAAAAAAAAATACCCAAATTGGAAAAGAAATAAAACTGGCACTCTTAACAGATGACATGATATTATACATAGAAAATCTTAAAGATGCTACCAGAAAATTCATAAGGCTCATCAACGAGTTCAGTAAAGTTTCAGGATATAAAATAAATACAGAGAAATCTGTTGCATTCCTATACACTAACAATAAAAGATATCAATCATATTTTAAGATGCATGAAATCTGAGGTGAAAATATTGGAAGATAAAATATAATTCATTATCAGACCAAAATAAGAGAGTGAAATCATTTGTGGAGCTTAAAAGTGAAACAGTGATAAAATTTGCATTAGAAAAACTATAGGACCAACACTTAAAAAATATAATCGGTTGTGTTGAAGATCTTATAAATATATACCTCCAGAAAAGACATAAAAACTATTACTAGAATAGATACAGACGACAGAACATATGGCTCTCAAATGCAGATAATCACTCATGTCTGACTCTTTTGTGACTTCATAGACTGTAGCCCACCAGGCTTCTCTGTCCATGGGATTTCCTGGGCAAGAAGACTGAAGTGGGTTGCCATTTCCTCCTCCAGAGATCTTCCCAATCCATGGATTAAACCCACATCTGCATTTCAGGCAGTTTTGTTTTTTTCTTTCTTAGCCACCAGATACTAAATAGTTTATTTAAGTTTCTAATTACAGCAACATGTTTGACATGTAGTAATCAAATGAAGATAGACACATAAATAGATGAGAACAAAAAGATTAAGAAAGTTAATTTAAAAAGAAATGTTAGATGGTTAATTCTAGAACTCAGTTCACTTGCTCAGTCATGTCTGACTCTTTGAAACCCCATGGAATGAAGTATGCCATGCTTCCCTATCCATCACCAGCTCCCAGAGTTTGCTCAAACTCCTGTCCAATGAGTCGGTGATGCCACCCAACTATCTCATCTTCTGTCATCCCCTTCTCCTCCTCCCTTCAATCTTTCTCAGAATCAGGGTCTCTTCCAATGAGTCAATTCTTTACAGCAGGTGGCCAAAATACTGGAGTTTCAGCTTCAGCATCAATCCTTCCAATGAATATTCAGGACTGATTTCCTTTAAGATGGACTGATTGGATCTCCTTGCAGACTGAGGGACTCGCAAGAGTCTTCTCCAACACCACAGTTCAGAAAGCATCAATTCTTCAGCACTCAGCTTCTTTATAGTCCAACTCTCACATCCATACGTAACTACTGCAAAAACCATAGCTTTCACTAGACAGACCTCTGTTGGCAAAGTAATGTCTCTGCTTTTTAATATGATGTCTAGGAGAAGGCAATGGCACCCCACTCCAGTACTCTTGCCTGGAAAATCCCATGGGTGGAGGAGCCTGGTAGGCTGCAGTCCATGGGGTCGCTAAGAGTCAGACACGACTGAGCGACTTCATTTTCACTTTTCACTTTCATGCATTGGGGAAGGAAATGGCAACCCACTCCAGTGTTCTTGCCTGGAGAATCCCAGGGATGGGGGAGCCTGGTGGGCTGCCGTCTCTGGGGTCACACAGAGTCAGACACGACTGAAGCGACTTAGCAGCAGCAGCAGCAGTGATTTACGAGAACTGTGGGAATATGATATTCAGATTGCCCTGAAAAGTAAACCTGGGGTCTGTAAATCATAGCAACTTTGAGGGAAAAACAGAAACTACATACTTTACATTGCATGTTTTTTTGTTTTTTTGTTTTTGTTTTTTTTTTTTTTTTGGCCTGGCAAGTTAAACATCAACATGACTGAGTTGGATTTTTCTACGAGAGTTTCCATTGGCTTTAAAACCATTGAGATGAATTTTCATTGTATAACACCAGTTACATATGTTATTTAGCTTAATTTTATTCTCATTTCCATTTTGCTGTGGGTTGTCCCACTGTACCTAAGTGTTTCTGGTAATTTAATGGAAATCTAGAATTGACAAGTTTTGCAAGTGATACCGAGATGACATTAACAAAAATAAAAATCAATTAAAAACATTTGATTTTGCTTTGTGCTGTTAGCTCACAAAAGAGCTCCTGTTGACTTCATTGTAGGCTTTTCACAAAGCTGACTTCACACAATTGCTCTTTTACTCAGACTGAAGTTATGCTTCCAATCTGATCCCAATGTGCCACAGCTTCTACTGCCCCACTGTCCTTTAATGTCTCTTTCAAAGCTAATAAAGTTTTGAAAGCTTTGATTTATTTTCTGAAGGTGACTTCTTCAATGCTAGCCTATATGAATTCTTCATGATTACAAAATGTCATTAAAAAGTCATCCTTTGAAGCTGGCAGATGTCTATTTCTTCTACCTCCAAAACACAAAATAGAATAGTTACATACTTAAGCTCAATGTGAACATAAAAGATTATATTAAAATATTTCTGTATGCTTTGCTACATATCAAAATTTACCTTTGGGAAGAAAACTTTATCAAGTGTGCTTTCAGTTTTCTATTCTTATATTTGCCACTCATAATCTGAGAATAATTATTGGAAGTCCTTACTCAAAAGCTATCCTCATGAAATCTGATCTTTAATTCAAAAGCAGATTTTGCATCTTAATCAACTAAGATACTTTTTCTACAGACGTTCTGCTTCAGTAAGTCTGGAAATTTGGAACAAGAACTTCAAAACTTTTGGCCATCCAGAAAAGCAATGAGAGACCTGGGAAAAGTTTGCATCATCCATTTTTCATAATTGAAAATTAATCAAAAGCTAGCAGAAATCAATTTATTCAATAAAAATAGGGTTGAATCTTGGGAAAATATTGTTTTGTCACAGTTTCACCTACTGTAGTTCTGTTCCTCATTCTCTAGCTCTGTGTCAGCCTTAAAAAGTAACAATTTGCTTTCCTAGCACTAGAGAGAGAAGACAGGAACTTGAGCTCTCTCAAAGATACACTGACAAAGAGAGTTTTTTTAATCCACCAGATGGTTTCCTGGAAGAATCCACTCAAAAAACATTTTTTCTTAAGGTTTATCATTTTTATACCTGATAGAAATTGCCCAGTGTTGAAAGCTTCTCCACAAAAAACACTCAACACATATTATGACATCACAGATTCCTGATGTGAAGGTAAAAGCTGGGGCAAAAGAAAGAGTAACCAAAAGAAGCTAAGCACTGATATGCCCATAAAAGGGCTTGGAAACTAACACATTCCTAGAAATCACTATGGACAAACACACGCTTTGGGCTGTATACATGTTCACAAAAGACCTGGAAACGTCTTAAGCTTACACCTCTGACGTTTAGTTTCTGTGAAATCAGGAAGTAAAGACAACAGCAGAGAGTTAAAGTGGCAAGCTGATTATTAAAAGCATGCCTTCAACTCAGGCCCACAACAGAGACAGGGAGATTTTACTGTTCCAGGTGTCAAGGAAACATCTGTTCAATCATTAACTGATCATGAAACTAACCAAGCATAGTTGTTAGTGACCACACATATCAAAGATACAGATTTTACTAAATTATTTAAGAGAAATTACCCACCAAACAAACTACAACAGTTACAACAAAAAACAGCAACCCTGGAGAGCCCTGGAGAAAGGAGGATATCTAAGTTAAAGAGTTTACATTTACTGGACATTATTTGAAATGTCCACTTGTCACTCAATATATAAATCATGAAAATAAACAAGGAAGTATAACCCATACATAAGAGAAAAATGTACTAAATACAAAATGTCCAGGAGGAAGCCCAAAAGAAAGACTTATAAATCAAAGACTTTAAACCACATTTTTAAAGTATTCAAAATACTAAGGGATTGGCTTATTTAAATATGTTTAAAGAGCTTAAGGATATAATCTCTATAAAAAACAAAATATGATGCAAAAGCCATCCAAACAAATCACAGATTTGAAAATAATGATAATTGAAAAAAATTCACTAATTAGGCTCAGCAACAAACGTGAACAACCAAAGAAAGAATCAGTGAACCCAAAGACAGGTCAATAGAAATTATCCAGTTTGAGAAAAAAACAGGAAAAAAGAAGAATTATCAAAGCTAATATGGGATTTATAATGCAAAATGTAAAATATACAATGCAAAATTACAATTCAAAAACCTGCAGTAATCAAGACACTATGGTACTGGTTTGATTCTACTCCAATATTAGAACAAAATTTTAGCTCAGAAAACCATAATATTTAGAAATCAATTAATTAGAGATTAATTTAAATATAAAAATAATCCAAGGAAGAAGATTCATTCAATGAAGACCTTACCATTCACCAATCAGAACTCATTTATAATTATTAGTTTCAATGAAAGATGTGATAAAGGCTGAACAATTTGTATCACAGGAAAATCCATCAAAGTATACAATTCTACTCCTAGGTTACCTTTCCTAGGCTATGCTGCTACGTCACTTCAGTTGTGTCCGACTCAGCGCGACCGCATAGACGGCAGCCGACCAGGCTCCCCCATCCACGGGATTCTCCAGGCAAGAACACTGGAGTGGGTTGCCATTTCCTTCCCCAATGCATGAAAGTGAAAAGCGAAAGTGAAGTCTCACAGTCATGTCCGACTCTTCGCGACCCCATGGACTGCAGCCCACCAGGCTCCTCCATCCACGGGATTTTCTTGGCAAGAGTACTTGGAGTAGGGTGCCGTCACCTTCTCCATTCCTAGGCTATAACATACAAATATTTCAAGGAATTATAGAGTATAAAAAACTTTTTCATGTTATTAACAAAGAAACCAATTATCAATACATTGGCATTATTTTATACACCAATCACAAAAAATGTTCAAAATATCTAAACTTTACATGACATTGATAAATTGCTCTACTAAAGTTTATAGAATTTCTCCCTCCTCTGAAGTTAGGAAACTGAAGTTTTTAAATCTTTCACAGCTGTTCTGTTCTTAACAGCATTAACATTCTCAGAGATTAATAATAAGCTAAATATAAGGTTCCTAGGTAGTCAGTGGTATAAAAGTAGATGCTACTAATACAACTGAATTTATGAGAAGGACACTACTGCAGGTGATGTGAAAAAATACATATGCATTACACGCAGATCAGACAATAATTTGTAATGGTGGATAATTCTTATATGCTCATATTTCTGCATAGCAAGCATTTCAGCATTTTGAAAGGTAATTGCATTTGTCATATTATTCACTATGCAGTGAAGCATGCATGTAAACATCTGTTCTAAAAATTGAAAGCTTTGGTTATTAAGATATTTTAAAGAATTTTTATCTTCAAGAACAAAACTCTAGAACTGAATCCTATATAAAACTTGTCAGAAAGCAGGTCCCTCATGCATGTTTTGACATAGATTTCCCAGCATATAGAAATGTTTCATTAATGCACTGCCCCTATGTTAAAAAATGGATATTTATAAATATCATTAGGACCTTACCCAGCTTTGTGTTCTTTAATTAATCCAGTTTTAATTCACTCAGCTGATCTTTATCTTCAGTATTATATCTTTGCTAATACTGACAACTAAAGTAATTTTATGGTAAAATTCATTTTTTTTCACATACAATAGTTTCTATACCATGGCAGTCTCTAAAAAGAAATAGCTAAATGCCCTTGAATATCTGTCTTGTTTTGTATTCAAAATTTAAATATACAAGTAAGCTGGAAAAGATATATTATGCAAAATTCAAAGATCCTGCAGAATAGTAGCCTGAAACTTGTCATAGATGCTTTTGTTTACATTAAACACTGGTGTCTGATCTGTTACTTGGTAGAATTACAATATGCTTTATAAACCATTAATACATCTTCTGTTTCTGAATTTACAGCGGCAATATAAATGTATTTTGGCAAACCACAATTTCCAAAAAAAAAAAAAGACCTTAGTGTCTGGCAACCTAGATTGGAGCTGTTAAAAATATATGAAGGTAATTTTGGGCATATCAACTATATGACTTAAAATCCGTGAAACTACCCACAGAGATGTTATGGGGAGGGAGGTGGGAGGGGGGTTCATGTTTGGGAACACATGTAAGAATTAAAGATTTTAAAATTAAAAAAATAAAAAACTATTAAAAAAAAATCCGTGAAACTATCTGATGAAGTTGAGAAATTTGCACCATTTCTCTACTTCAGAGTTAACTGATGGAATAGGCAGTAGACATTTTCATTTTTTCATAATGGCAACTACAATTCCCAGATAAATTCATAATACAATGAGCTCCCTCACTTTCTGGTAAGTTTTAAATGATTTCAAAATTGAATAGCCTTAAGAATTACAAGAACTTTGAAAATATCAGTGGCAAAGTAACAGGATCCTTACCATTTGTCAAAAGTTCATCTCCTAAACCTCATAGAAAGTCACCTATAAAAATTAGTTTTAATACAGCTTGGTTGCAAAAACACTGATGTTATGAACAGAATAAGTCAATACTTAAGAATATCTGAATCATATCTTTTCAATTTTTCAATCCATATTTTTTCAACTCTCAAAATGTTGAGTTCCAAAGGCACAATAAAATTACATTTACTGCTTGAATAACTTCTGGAAGGTGTTTCTTCTGTCAAGTTCAAACCTCCCATCACCAGGCACAGAGCAAAATAAGACTTTCTGAGTTCCAAGTGTCAATAGGAAGTTGACCTTGATAAATAAATAAATAAATAAAAGTCCTGAGAGCTAGCCTCATAACAACTTATTACCATTTCTGCTTTGAGGAAAGCTTTAGAAAGAAAACACTCTGGTTCTGTTTATGTCCATGTTCTTCTTACCTTATGGAAAAAGTAAGCAGAAGTAAGAGCTTCAAGTATGAGCCCTCTCTAAAAATCTCACATGCACACAGAATTCTAGAATTTGACCTACTGCTCCCCGCAACAGGAGAGGAAACTTTGCTTTTTATTTCTCACTCAGACTTTATTTCTCCAGTGATCCTACTACTACAATTATAATATAATGTTAATCATTTTCCTGCTTCATAAATATTTTTACCACCATCAGTCCTAACACAGCAGATTCCAGTACATTCTCATGTACTTGGAAATTATTTATTTTGAGTTGCTCCACATAGACTGTTTAAAAAGTTTCTTTGCTTTCAACTTAGCATCAACTTGATAACCCCAGAAAAACCAATAAAGATATTCGCCCTTCTAAACTGACTATGAATATTGGTTTTAACATCCTCAGTTCTCATTGCAACTATTCTCTCCACAAAGCTCACAGTCTTATTTGTTTGGATACATTTCTTCAGTTTCTGTAATAATATAATTCAGTTATAATTCACTAGCAGTAAATGGCTTTTATTATTTGCCTATTCAGAAAACTGGTTACAGATTCATTTTTTTTTAATGTAAAGAAATTCTTCCATAATGAGATACTTCACTTTAAATGTCCTAATTTTTCTTTTTCTTCTTGTGAGCTGGGAATACTGTGTTGAATCTTTGATAATTCAGATGACATTTTATTTTTTTAAGACTACTACAGCGTCATTGCAAAATATAGTGAGTTGTGTGCTCTCTGATAGAACAGAATAACTGTCATTCAACTGTACTTTGAAAGCAGAACATTCAAAGTACACATTTTTCTTGTTATCACATGATAAGTATGTGTAAGTAATGAAGAAAAACCAGAGTAGAGTGATAAATATGACACTCAAAATGCTGTGCGGTTATAACTGCTTCATTGCAATTTATTTTGCTAGCAAGGAAAACTGACAATGGAGTCTCTGTTATAAACATTAAGCTCTGCTGCTGTAATAGGAAAGCAGTCACAGATGAACATCAGTGAAAGAATAAGGTTGTGTTCCAGTTAAATTTTATTTATGGACAAAATTTGAGTTCCATATACTTTTCATAGCACATGAAATATTATTGCTTTAATTTTTTATTTAAATTTTTATTTTTACTTTATTTTACTTTACAATACTGTATTGGTTTTGCCATACATTGACATGAATCCGCCACTGGTTTACATGAGTTCCCAATCCGGAACCCCCCTCCCACCTCCCACCCCATATCATCCCTCTGGATCATCCCCGTGCACCAGCCCCAGGCATCCTGTATCCTGTATCAAACATAGACTTGCGATTCGTTTCATACATGATAGTATACATGTTTCAATGCCATTCTCCCAAATCATCCCACCCTCTCCCTCTCCCTCAGAGTCCAAAAGTCCATTCTATATATCTGTGTCTCTTTTGCTGTCTTGCATACAGGGTTATCATTACCATCTTTCTAAATTCCATAAATATGTGTTAGTATCTTAAAGCTCAACATTCAGAAAACAAAGATCATGGCAACCGGTCCCATCACTTCATGGGAAATAGATGGGGAAACAGCGGAAACAGTGTCAGACTTTATTTTGGGGGACTCCAAAATCACTGCAGATGGTGACTGCAACCATGAAATTAAAAGACGCCTACTCCTTGGAAGAAAAGTTATGACCAACCTAGATAGTATATTCAAAAGCAGAGACATTACTTTGCCGACTAAGGTCCGTCTAGTCAAGGCTATGGTTTTTCCTGTGGTCATGTATGGATGTGAGAGTTGGACTGTGTAGAAGGCTGAGCGCCGAAGAATTGATGCTTTTGAACTGTGGTGTTGGAGAAGACTCTTGAGAGTCCCTTGGACTGCAAGGAGATCCAACCAATCCATTCTGAAGGAGATCAGCCCTGGGATTTCTTTGGAAGGAATGATGCTAAAGCTGAAACTCCAGTACTTTGGCCACCTCATGCGAAGAGTTGACTCATTGGAAAAAACTCTGATGCTGGGAGGGACTGGGGGCAGGAGAAGGGGACCTGAGCGACTGAACTGAACTGAACTGTATTGGTGTTTTTCTTTCTGGCTTACTTCACTCTGTATAATTGACTCCAGTTTCATCCATCTCATCAGAACTGATTCAAATGTATTCTTTGTAATGGCTGAGTAATACTCCATTGTGTATATGTACCACAGATTTCTTATCCATTCATCTGCTGATGGACATCTAGGTTGTTTCCATGTCCTGGCTATTATAAACAGTGCTGCAATGAGCAATGGGGTACATGTGTCTTTTTCAATTCTGGTTTCTTCGGTGTGTATGCCCAGCAGTGGGATTACACGATCCACCTCCCAGAATACTGGAAATAAAAGCAAAAATAAACAAATGGGATCTAGTTAAAATTAAAAGCTTCTGCACAACAAAGGAAACTATAAGCAAGGTGAAAAGACAGCCTTCAGAATGGGACAAAATAATAGCAAATGAAGCAACTGACAAACAACGAATCTCAAAAATATACAAGCAACTTATGCAGCTCAATTCCAGAAAAATAAACGGCCCAATTAAAAAATGGGCCAAAGAACTAAATAGACATTTCTCCAAAGAAGACATACGGATGGCTAACAAACACATGAGAAGATGCTTAACATCACTCATTATCAGAGAAATGCAAATCAAGACCACAATGAGGTACCATTTCACACCAGTCAGAATGGCTGTGATCCAAAAGTCTACAAGCAATAAATGCTGGAGAGGGTGTGGAGAAAAGGGAACCCTCTTACACTGTTGGTGGGAATGCAAACTAGTACAGCCACTATGGAGAACAGTGTAGAGATTCCTTAAAAAATTGCAAATAGAACTGCCTTATTGCTTTAATTTTTAAACCGCTACTAATATTAAACTATTCAGTTCAGTTCCATTTAGTCGCTCATTTGTGTCCGACTCTGCGACCCCATGAATCGCAGCACGCCAGGCCTCACTGTCCGTCATCAACTCTCAGAGTTCACTCAAACTCATGTCCATTGAGTCGGTGATGCCATCCAGCCATTTCATACTTTGTCATCCCCTTTTCCTCCTGCCCCCAACCCCTCCCAGCATCAGCTCACTACTATACAAAACCAGGTACTGTGCCAAATTGCCTGGCAGAAAACTGTCAATCCCTATCATTAAGTAACAGTAATGAAATTAAAAGACGTTTACTCCTTGGAAGGAAAGTTATGATCAACCTAGATAGCATATTTAAAATTAGAGACATTACTTTGCCAACAAAGGTCCGTCTAGTAAAGGATATGGTTTTTCCAGTAGTCATGTATGGATGTGAGAGTTGGACTGTGAAGAAAGCTGAGTGCCTAAGAATTGATGCTTTTGAACTGTGGTTCTGGAATGGACTCTTGAGAGTCCCTTGGACTGCAAGGAGATCCAACGAGTCCATCCTAAAGGAGATCAGTCCTGGGTGTTCATTGGAAGGACTGATGTTGAAGCTGAAACTCTAATACTTTGTCCCCCTCATCCGAAGAGCTGACTCATTTGAAAAGTACCTGATGCTGGGAAAGATTGAGGGCAGGAGGAGAAGGGGACAACAGAGAATGAGATGGCTGGATGGCATCACCGACTCAATGGACATGGATTTGGATAAATTCCGGGAGTTGGTGATGGAAGGGAGGCCTGGCTTGCTGCAGTTCATGGGGTCCCAAAGAGTCGGACACAACTGAGCAACTGAATTGAACTGAATATTGTTTTGCTTACAAAGGAGTGAAGAATAAGAGAGAGAAGACTTCTTGATCAGTAAAGCTCTTAAAATTACACATTGAAGCTCTTAAGAAAAGACTTCAAGAAACAGAGGCTAAGGTACAAATTTCAGAAATTTTACTTCTAAAATATTATATATAAATGACATGTTCAGTTCAGTTCAGTCGCTCAGTCATGTCCGACTCTTTGCGACCCATGAATCGCAGCTGCCAGGCCTCCCTGTCCATCACCAACTCCCTGAGTTCACTCAGATTCACATCCATTAAGTCAGTGATGTCATGTAGTTGTATAGATATTCCAATTTTATTAAGACATATTGATATATAATGTTGTACAGGTTTAAGGAGGGAGGGCTTCCCTCACAGCTCAGTTAGTAAAGAATCTGTCTGCAATGTAGGAGACCCAGGTTTGATTCCTGGGTTGGGAAGATCCCCTAGAGAAGGAAATGGCAACCCACTCCAGTACTCTTGCCTGGAGAATCTCATGAAGAGAAGAGCCTGGCAGGCTACTGTTCATGGGGTCACAAGAGTTGGACATGACTTAGTGACTAACCCACCACCATCACAGGTTTAAGGTGTACAACATGATGATTTGATACATGTATCTACTGTGAAGTGATCATCAGAATAATGTTAACACACCCTTCAACTCATATTACAATTTTTTTTTTAATGTGCTAAGAACATGTAAGATCTACTTTTTAGGTAGCTTTCTGGTATACAATACAGTATCAGTAACTATGGTCACCATGCTACATGTTGGAGCCCTAAAACATTACTCATCCTATAACTAAAAATTTGTATCCTCTGACCAATATCTATTTCCTTCAACACTTAGGTCCTGGTAACCACAACTATATTGTATTCTTCCAGGAGTTTTTGTTTTGTTTTGTTTTAACATCTAAGAAATATCATACACTATATGCCTTTCTGACTTATTTCACTCTGTAGGTCAACCCATGCAAATAGCAGGGTTTCATTCTTTTATGGCTGAATGACAGATATCCCACCATATGTGTGATAGTATATACTTTCTTTGAACATTTGCCTGTCAGTGGACACTCAGACTGTTCCCACATAGTTGGATATAGTGGATAATGTCACAGTGAACCTGAAGGTGCAGATATTCCCTCAAAGAAGTGATTTTATTCCTTTAGAATATGTATCCAGAAGAGAAATTGCTGGACCACATGATATTTTATTTTTAATGTTTTGAGGAAACTCCATACTATAGTCCACAGTGGCCACACCAATTTACCCTCTCAGCAAGAGTGTAACAGAGTTCCGTTTTCTCCACATCTTCACCAACACTTGCTATATCTCATATTATATATAGAACTATATATTTTTATATATACATATATATATATATAATATCCATTCTAATGGACATGAGGTGATATTTCATGTAGCTGTTTTCCATTTACATGCCTGATTTGGAAAAATGCCCATTCAGGCTATTGGCCTATTTTTAATTATCTTTTCATTGATATTGAGTTACATTTTTGCTTATATATTTTTAGATATTAACTCCTATGAAGTATGGTTTGCAAACATTTTCTTCCATTCTATAGGCTGCCTGTTCATTTTATCATTTCCTTTGACATTCAGAAGCTTTTTCATTTGCTGTACAGTAGTAGCATAAGAGAAAAAAATACCTAGGAATAAATGTAATCATGGATAAGAAAGATCTGTACACTGAAAGCTACCAGACACTGATGAAAGAAACAATAGAAGATACAAATAAATGGAAACACATCCCATGTTCACAGATTGGAAGGTTATTGTTAAAAATGTACATGCTATCCAAAGCCATTAATAGATTCAATGCCATCCCTATCAAAATTCCAATGGAAGTTTTATAGGAATAGAAACACTATCCTAAAATTCATATGGAACCACAGAAGACCCAGAGAGTCATAGTAATGCTAGAGACAATTTTTAACATTATTTGTGTGTGGTGAGAACATTTAAAACATATTCTTTAGGTAACTGTCAAGTATATAAAACCTGCTTTCAAGCTATAAGGCACATAGCAAAGCAGTATGAAAGTGAAAATGAAGTCGCTCAGTCGTGTCCGACTCTTTGCGACCCCATGGACTGTAGCCTATCAAGCTTCTCCATCCATGGGATTTTCCAGGCAAGAGTGCTGGAGTGGATTGCCATTTCCTTCTCCAGGGGATCTTCCCAACCCAGGAATCAAACCCGGGTCTCCCACATTGCAGGCAGACGCTTTATCATCTGAGCCACCAGGGAAGCTTGTATAGTACCAACATAAAAAGACACTGACCAGTGGAACAGAATAGAAAGCCCAGAAATTAACCTACCAGATATACAGCTAGTTAATACCTGACAAGGGAGACAAGAATATACAATAGGGCAAAGATAGTCTTTTCAAAATGGCAGGAATCATTCATAAAAAGACACAATAAGAGTGGAACAGAAGGAGCTAATCAATACTAATTAGTGAATAAAAAAATACTTCCCAAAATCCAACCACAAAGGTGAGAACACTAATAAGACAATCAGTTCAGTTCAGTGCAGTCGCTCAGTCGTGCCTGACTCTTTGCGACCCCATGAATCACAGCACGCCAGGCCTCCCAACTCCCGGAGTTCACTCAGACACATCCATCGAGTCAGTGATGCCATCCAGCCATCTCATCTTCTGTCGTCCCCTTCTTCTCCTGCCCCCAATCCCTCCCAGCATCAAAGTCTTTTCCAATGAGTCAACTCTTCGCATGAGGTGGCCAAAGTACTGGAGTTTCAGCTTTAGCATCATTCCTTCCAAAGAAATCCCAGGGTTGATCTCCTTCAGAATGGACTGGTTGGATCTCCTTGCAGTCCAAGGGACTCTCAAGAGTCTTCTCCAACACCCCAGTTCAAAAGCATCAATTCTTTGGCGCTCAGCCTTCTTCACAGTCCAACTCCCATCCATACATGACCACTGGAAAAACCATAGCCTTGACTAGACGGACCTTAGTCGGCAAAGTAATGTCTCTGCTTTTGAATATACTATCTAGGTTGGTCATAACTTTTCTTCCAAGGAGTAAGCGTCTTTTAATTTCATGGCTTCAACATTAATTAATTTTAATTAATTAAATAAGAAATGAAAGATATGACAGGATACTGAAAGTCAGAAATTCAAACTTAGAATGGAAATATACAAAGTTATGAAATCAGAGTAGATGGCACTCAGAAAAAAAATTAATCAGAAAACAATTACCTCTAGGAAGAGAACAACATCAAAATATACCCAGGGGATCATTTTTAGTGAAGTACACAGAAATATTTTAGTGTTAGAAATCTCAATTGTGGTGATGATTATAGGAGTACATACAATTGTCAAAACTTTTTCAAGTACATACTTAATTGAGTGCATTTTATTACTGCCAAAAGCTGAGTAAATCATTAAATAAAATACCTTTAATGACCTGGTCAAGAGAAAATTTAGAATCCAGCAATGATGTGAAAGTCAAAAGGAAAAAAAAGAAAGATTGTCATTTTAATAAATGGTTCTCGGAAAACTGAATATTAATACAAAAAAAATGAAATTTAACTCCTATCCTACATGACTCATAATTAAATCAGAACGAATTAAAGGCTAAATATAAGTCCTAAATCATAAAACTCATAGAAGAAAACTGAAAACACTCCATGACATCATCTTGGCAACAACTTTTCAGATAGGACAACAAAAACACACGAAACAAAAGCAAAAATTGAAAATGAGAATTTAAACTACAAGATCTAGAAAAATTCCCACATAATTTGTTATTATATCTGATTTCCAAATGATCGATATAAGACAGAGGGTACCTGTATTACTATTCTTTTTTTTTTTTTTTTACTTTATTTTACTTTACAATACTGTAATGGTTTTGCCATAAATCAACATGAATCCACCATGGGTGTACACGTGTTCCCAATCCTGAGCCCCCCTCTCATCTCCCTCCCCATACCATCTCTCTGGGTCATCCCAGTGCACCAGCCCCAAGCATCCTGTATCCTGCATTGAGCCTATATGACTATTCTATTTTTGCAGTTTAGAAAATTTAAAAATCTTAACTGCTCCATGAATATATCACTGATAACTAGAAGGCTATATAAAAAAGATATTCAGCTACCTATAGTCAATTTTTTAGGTGTATTGTCTCTAGCGGAAAATATATATATATATATTACATATTTACTTGTATATATATATATATATACACACATATATCAGTGCTAAAATATATATTAACATAAATATGAGATATAACATTTATTATTAATTAACATATTTGCTGCTGTATCGCTTCAATCATGTCTGACTCTTCGCGACCCCAGGGACTGCAGCCCACCAGGCTCCTCCATCCATGGGATTTTCTAGGCAAGAGTACTGGAGTGGGGTGCCATCACCTTCTCTGAATTAATATATTTACATATTATATAATACATATATTTTAGCACTGAGATTTACCTATCATGACATAAAAAAGCAAACAAATTCTGCTAGGAATTCCTGTAATAAAGGTAACCATATAGAAGGCATTATGAGTAGTTTTGCCCTTCTACTCTACGATGGAGATATAATAAATGTGTAGAAAGATGACACACAACAACTTTATTAACTTTAATCAAATTACTTTCTGTTTTTGCTGACCCACTATTCTTTCCAGTTCTCAAATTAATATACACCTTCATTTCATTCTTGCTCTTCCTTAAAATTATTATTTTCCTACAATATACAACTTCCCTGACCTAAGGAAGCTCTGATATGTGCTCTAATAAAGCCTTAATCTCACAGCTGATGTCATCTCAGCATGACAGTTCTCAAAGCCATTATCTTCTCAGCTATGATTGAGAAAAGGTATTAAGGTATTTTTTGAGATCTTGACTAATAGGAAAAATAGAGGGAAAAAGTACTAGTATACATTATGCATTCCAAACGTATTTTCTAACCTAACCATGAATACATATTTAGCAATTGATATCATATCTTAGTATGTACTGCCACCCAAATATATGAAAGATCCCACCCACTAAAAGTCTTAAGCTGCATATAGTTTGGTTTTGGAAGGCTGAAATACTGCTTCAAAATTTTCTGTAAATTTGTCAAACTATATATTGAATACAAACCACCTAATGTTAACATTTCCCATTCTGTTGTTTTCCTCTATTTCTTTGCATTGATCACTGAGGAAGGCTTTCTTATCTCTCCTTGCTGTTCTTTGGAACTCTGCATTCAAATGGGTAGATCTTTCCTTTTCTCTTTTGCTTTTCCCTTCCCTTCTTTTCACAGCTATTTGTTAAGTCCTCCTCAGACAGCCATTTTGCTTTTTTACATTTCTTTTTCTTGGGGATGGTCTTGATTCCTGTCTCCTGTACAATGTCACGAACCTCCATTTGTTTTTGCTTTGGTCCATCCCTTCATTCTTTATGGAGTTATTTCTCCACTGATCTCCAGTAGCATATTTGGCACCTACAGACTGGAGGAGTTCATCTTTCAGTGTTCTATATTTTTGCCTTTTCATACTGTTCATGGGATTCTCAAGGCAAGAATACCGAAGTGATTTGCCTTTCCCTTTTCCAGTGGACCACATTCTGTCCGACCTCTCCAACATGACCCGTCCATCTTGGGTGGACCCATTCTGGAATGTGAAGTCAATGGGCCTTAGGAACCATCACTATGAACAAAGCTAGTGGAGGTGATGGAATTCCAGCTGAGATATTTCAAATCCTAAAAGATGATGCTAAGAAAGTGCTGCACTCAATATGCCAGCAAATTTGGAAAACTCAGCAGTGGCCACAGGACTGGAAAAGGTCAGTTTTCATTCCAATCCCAAAGAAGTGCAATGCCAAAGAATGTTCAAACTACCACACAACTGCGCTCATCTCACACACTAGTAAAGTAATGCTCAAAATTGTCCAAGCCAGGCTTCAGCAATATATGAATTGTGAACTTCTAGATATTCAAGTTGGTTTTAGAAACAGCAGAGGAACCAGAGATAAAATGGCCAACATTTGCTGGATCATCAAAAAAGCAAGAGAGTTCCAGAAAAACATCTATTTCTGCTTTCTTGATTATGCCAAAGCCTTTGACTGTGTGGATCACAATCAACTGTGGAAAATTCTGAGAGAGATGGGAATACCAGACCAGCTGACCTGCCTCTTGAGAAACCTGTATGCAGGTCAGGAAGCAACAGTTAGAACTGGACATGGAACAGACTGATCCCAAATAGGAAAAGGAGTTCGTCAAGGCTGTATTTTGTCACCCTGCTTATTTAACTTATATGCAGATTACATCATGAGAAACCCCAGGCTGGAAGAAGTACAGGCTGGAATCAAGATTGCCAGGAGAAATATTGATAGCCTCAGATATGCAGATGACAATACCTTTATGGCAGAAAGTTAAGAAGAACTAAAGAGCCTCGATGAAAGTGAAAGTGGAGAGTGAAAAAGTTGGCTTAAAGCACAACATTCAGAAAACGAAGACCATGGCATCTAGTTCCATCACTTTATGGGAAACAGGTGGGGAAACAGTAGCTGACTTTATTTTTCTGGGCTCCAAAATCACTGCAGATGGTGACTGCAGCCATGAAATTAAAAGATGCTTACTCCTTTGAAGAAAAGCTATGATCAACCTAGACAGCATATTAAAAACCAGAGACATTACTTTGTCAACAAATGTCTGTCTAGTCAAGGTTTTGGTTTTTCCAGTAGTTATGTATGGATGTGAGAATTGGACTATAAAGAAAGCTGAGTGCCAAAGTATTGATGCTTTTGAACTGTGGTGTTGGAGAAGACTCTCGAGAGTCCCTTGGACTGCAAGGATATCCAACCAGTCCATCCTAATGAAAATCATTCCTGAATATTCATTGGAAGGACTGATGCTGAAGCTGAAACTCCAGTACTTTGGCCACCTGATGCAAAGAGCTGATTCAGTTGAACAGACCCTGATGCTAAGAAAGATTGAGGGCAGGAGGAGAAGGGGATGACAGAGGATGAGATGGTTGGATGGCATCACTGACTTAATGGACATGGGTTTGGGTGAACTCCAGGAGTGGGTGATGGACAGGGAGGCCTGGCATGCTGTGGTTTGTGGAGTTGCAAAGAGTCGGACACGACTGAGTGACTGAACTGGAACTGGAATGTAAACATTCCTTGTGAGAATGTTTGTGACAAGGATCTTTCCAGACTTGCAGAAATCACTCCTTCTGCTCTTTCCCAGACTTCCTATACAATGGTCTAATTTTAATAGTCTAACCCAGGGGAAAGAGAATTTTACTGCTACTGCTAAGTCGCAAGAGCCATGTCCGACTCTGTGCGACATCATAGACAACAGCCCAACAGGCTCCTCTGTCCCTGGAATTCTCCAGGCAAGAATTCTGGAGTGGGTTGCCATTTCCTTCTCCAATGCATGAAAGTGAAAAGTCAAAGTTAAGTTGCTCAGTCATGTCCGACTCTTAGGGATCCCATGGATGGAAGCCCAACAGGCTTCCCCATCTGTGGGATTCTCGAGTCAAGAGTACTGGAGTGGGTTGCCATTGCCTTCTCCATCCAATGGCACTAAACATCTACTTTCATGAGATATAGCATTAGTGTTACCTCAATCACAGGATATAGCTCTTTATCATCTTCAAACATGCTAATAATATGTTACAGCTGAAATGACTCTCTGCCATGGTAAATATTGCTTTTCTTCTTTAAGATACTTGGTCAAGTTCAGAGCCTTCTTATAATTTAGAATTTGAGCTCGTGCCAAGGCAAAAGCATCTTACTAGATTGACTCTAAACCAGGGGCATTCAAAAACTCATGGAAGAAGGCATACAGTAGTTTCTCAGCGTATATAACATTTGTTTTGTGAATTTTTGACTTGCCCATTGATTTCGGAGATTCTAGTGGTCGGTTGTTTATTTTCCTTTTTCTGGATTCTAAGTATATGAAAGATACTCTTCAACAATCAGTCAAAGGGGCAACAAGACTGGATTTGTGAGGAATTAATTATTTTCATGGAGACTGATTTTTCTTCTGACACTGACCCAACTGGCATAAGCAGCTGTCATAGGAAGTAAAAAAGGGGTGTGTTGATAAGGTTTGGCATATTTTCATGTAGGTAATTGTTTAGATCAAAGAATAAACTGTCTTTTTAACAACCAGCTGCTATTTCCTTGCCAGCCCATTTTTGACATATTTCATACCTCTACATTGATTGCAAATGTTTAAACCACAATATTTTTCTTGTTTCTAGTACTATTTCCAAAATTTAAAAGACTTCATTTTAACAATAGTCACACTCAAATATAAATGAGATATCTTCCATACACAACCTCTTTCCAAATGTGTTTTTCATTCAAGTTACCACCTCTACTTTCAGGATATGCTATCAAATGTCAACTTCTCCCAGGAGAAATATGTGTATGTTTGTGAGTGTGTTTTGTAGGGAGATCAAAGACATTTTATATTTTGAAGATACACACATGCCGTCTGAGAACACAGAAACCAACACCATAAAATATTGACAATAAAGTTACTATAAACTAAGATAAGAGAAAGAAGAGGAGGAGGGAATCTGCCCACTTTCTTCCTCAGTTAACTGGCACTCATGCCACATTTCCTCAACTCAAAACCCAAAACTGCCTATCCACAATTTTTCATAGCATAGATTTTATGTGTGTTAAAATAGGGAACTGATTGACTGACTATATGCTCTTATTTTAGAACTGGAATAATCTGAGTTCTTGTTTGAAATTTTAAGGGAACTGCAAAGACAAAGCTTAATTATCTTCAAATATATGAGCCAAGTAGTATGCTAGGCAATTGTTAAACAATTTATATTTCTTCTTTCATGATAAATCTTAGTGTCACAATTACTGTATACTAGGAAACCAGGTTAGAGACATTAACAGTTTTGTCAAGATTATAGAGTTTTACAACTGAGAAGCCAGAATTAACCTCTTTGCTCTATCCTAAAATTCCTAATATGATGAAAACCAGAAATAAAGCATTCTTGCAGCTATATATGGTCAGCTTTTCCATGGTAGGAAAACTAAATCTTGTTGGGTTCAGTGTAGTTGACTTGGAATACATTTTGAGTTTGTCTCTGGGTTCTGTAATCAAGTTTTTAGTCTTACATTCACTATTTTATACCAAGTGACCTTGAAAATGCTATTTACTTTTCAAATAAAATCAGAAGCTCAGTGAAATTAAACACAACTGGTTACACTGGAAGTTAAAATTCAACAGGATTTGATGTTCAGTGCATTACTCTTTACTCTTTTTCAGTTGCTTAAACAGAAATGAGTATAATACTGTTTTGTAATATCTGCTATCTTTTCCCCTTGGAAGCAAAACACTTAAGAGGAAAAAACCCATTTTTTAAAAAAGTATTTATTTGGCTCTTCTGGGTCTCAGTTGCAGCATGTGGAATCTAGTTCTCTGACTAGAAAACGAACCTGGGTCCGTGTATTGAGTATGGAGTCTTAGCCAGTGGACCACCAGGGAAGTAAAAAAAAGGCTCATTTTATAATGACTATGGAAAGTCATCTTCATGGACTAGAAGTTGGGAGATAGGCATTGGATGAAAGGTATTATTAGCAGAAGAGAACTGAAAATATGGGTAGGGGCCCTAACATAAAGGGATGCTAAGATCTAAACTAAGGTGACAGTCAGTATGGCAAGGGTGAAATTAACCAAGTGATAATAAGAATTTATAGTAAATAAGATTTATAGGACTTAGTTTCACATTAAGCTTAGTAGATAAAATAAACTGAGAAATAAAAATAATTTTCTATGAATCTAGTTTGTAGAAACAAAAGTTGCTTATAGATTCAAAACAATCTTTATGAATAAAATGGTAAACAAAGAAGTCAAAATATGCAAGTGACATGTAGGTACATTAAAAAATGCCTTAATATTTTAGAAAAAGCATCAAAATTCTGAGAGATATTTTCTGTAATGCATCCATCAGCAAAATTTCTAAGATAGGAATTAAAATGTAAGCGTTTAGTATGTGTTTAATTTTTGTGTCAGCTACTGCATAAAGGACTGTTTGCTCATTACAATTAATGAACTTTATTTCTGTTTTAACTTTGCTCATGCTATTTACATTACATTTGCCTGATGGACAGATCTTACAGGGGAATTTTCTTGGAGTATTTTTCTTTTAATGTGAAAGCATCTTGTTTAGGGTCATGCTTATTTTAGATTATTAAACACATCTGAGTAAACCACAGGCCTCGGCTTCCCAGGTGGCACTAGGAATGAACCTGCCTGCCAGTGCAGGAGACATAAGAGAAGCCGGTTCCATTCCTGGATTGGGAAGATTCCCTGGAAGAGGGCATGGCAACCCACTCCAGTATTCTTGCCTACAGAATCCCAAGGTCAGAGGAGCATGGCAGGCTAGAGTCTACAGTGTTGCAGAGTCAGACATGACTGACGTAACTTACCATGCACATACACAAACCGCTTACCTATTATCCCCACAAGAGATTCAATAAAAGCTTTATATTCAGACTGCCATACTTTAAGATAATAGTTTTAAAATATTATATTACACTCCTGCTAAACATTTTTAAGTAGCCTTTCATTTCTCTTCAGATAAATATAAACACTTCAGTTGGCATACATCCATCACATTGAACTATAGTTACTACAAGATGTGATTTTACTCTTAAGGCTTTTGCACAACTACCTTTCTACACCATTAATTTACATATTTCCTTCCTCTAGAATCTGGTTAAGATACTTCCTCCCTGAGTAATGCCTCTTATAAGTTTGCACACAAACACCCCAGTCTGAATCGGTGTCTGTCTTATGTGCATTGTATCCTACCATAACCAAACACCATAATCGCTATTGTCTATCATCATAAGAGGACAACAAGTTTCTGTGCTTATTATATGCCATAATCCCTGCCATGAAATATTCAGTCAGTAAACATTAATCTATTTCATACAAATTTAAAAATCTTAAGATTCTATGATGAGAAATTCTGTAGATTTTGAGTCTTCACATACACTTCCACAGAACAAACAGAGCAACTGGGATAACAGGTTAAAAAAAAAAAAAAAACTTAAATACAACATATAAAACAAACTTAAAGGATAAGATTTCCACTTATATTAGAGTCAAGACTGTAATAGATGAGGAAGAAATCCAAGCACACACAAAACCTGTATGGTAGTAGTAACAGTAAGAGAAGAAACAGAAAACACAAAGAAACTTCCACAGGCCCTGAGAGTTGTAAAACATCCTGTCAACTGGAAAACAAGTGGCCAGTCTGAATTCTGCAGAAAAATGGGAGTGTGATGCGTGTGTGAGCTCCAATTAAGTTACAGCTACAAAAGAACCTTTAAATGATCTGGCAGTACAGGGGTTATCTGAGATATACAAACTAATGGAAACAGCTAATGAAATCTTCTCTCTTAGACAAAGCTTGAGTCTGAGGACAAACTTCTGGATGGAAATTCACATAAAGAAGGCCTAAAAAATGAGAGAACTGGAAAGAAGTTTGAACTAAAATAAAGTGAAGACAGCAGGCAGATTTCAGTAATTATGAGGTAATTTTGGAGTCACCCTGATGTATGTTCTTCTTTCTGATTACAATGGGAAAAAATAGCTTTTCTTAAACATAAGAATAGTTTAAAAAGATCTGAATCTTATTTCAAATTACTGTCTGAAAAATAAATAGGATAAGGTACCACAGAAAATAAAGTGTAAGAGATATTCCTGCAAAGCCAAAGAGAATGATAAACTAATTTCCCCCTTGCTGTAATTAATTTTATTGTGTATTTAATCCAGGGGTTTCTTTTGTAAAAATATGTGGGAACTCTAATCCTCTCAATACCTCTCTTCTCTTCTCCTTTTCCTTCCAGTTTTATAGATATGACTTACATATAACACTGTATAAGTTTACAGTGTACAGTCTCCAACTTGCAGACTTAGCCCGTAAGATCTTGGGACTTGTCAACCTTCAAAAATGAGCCAATTTTTTACACTAAATCTCCATATGTATTTATATTCATAAATGCATGTTTGTATAAATGTTTTGATATATCTATATATTCACACAGGCCTCCACCTATGGGTTCCCTTTCTCTGGAGAACTCTAATACATATAGTATAACCTTTAACAACAACTTATAGCTAGTAATATTTCATTCTGAGTGAATCTTCATAAATGCAGATATGTAAAATTTGGCCGCTCTGCTGATATATTCAAATGATTCTTTACATATTTTAAAATATTTGTTTTTCCCTGACAAAAAACCCTGACAAACTATATGAAGTAGACTGTGAGAGGAGACAAAAAGGCAACATATGTAGGCAGTGTGAATTTGGAGCCAATTAGAGAAGATAATTTTCACTGCCAGAGACCAGTTGATCAAAGGTCTATAATTAGATGAGAATAAAAGAGAGATTATTATATGCAAATTTAATGCTAAAGCATTTACATAAAAATAATCATTATTATCATCATCATTCTTATGTCTCAAATACTCTGGATACCTAACACAACATAGAATTACATGTGGTTGTTCAGCATAATATTCGTGCCCCAAAGTAGACCCAGCTGTCTGCCACCAATTTGGAATGGAAGAGGACTTATAAACACTGGAAGCAACACACAACCAAATAGAAAGTCAACTGTAAAACACTCATTGGCTCTGATCTCAGTTTCGCTCTTCCTCTTTTTTATCTTTTAAAATTTTTTTTTGTTCTTTTTTTCTTATATAATGTATTTGTTTATTTCAGATTTATCCTTCCTTTTTACATTTTTATTTCTCTACAAACCCTTGTGTTGAGGGCTGACTTTCAATAGATCGCAGCGAGGGAGCTGCTCTGCTATGTATGAAACCTTGACCCAGGAGCAGGTCGTCTACTAATATTCAGTGCTTAACGGGCGAGCGGGCAGCCGCCTTTCCAAGCGCACCCTGTGCTCTTCCTCTTTGATCAGAAAATTAAGTCTTAAACTGTCAAAATTTAGAAAGGATAACCTGAGAAGGCAATAGCAACCCACTCCAGTACTCTTGCCTGGAAAATCCCATGGGCAGAGGAGACTGGTAGGCGGCAGTCCATGGGGTCATGAAGAGTCGGACACAACTGAGTGACTTCACTTTCACTTTTCACTTTCATGCACTGGAGAAGGAAATGGCAACCCACTCCAGTGTTCTTGCCTGGAGAATCCCAGGGACGGGGGAGCCTGGTGGGCTTCCGTCTATGGGGTTGCACAGAGTCAGACACAACTGAAGTGACTTAGCAGCAGCAGCAGAAAGGCTAACAAGAGGTGAATAAGGAACTTTCGTATATAACAAGCTATAAGTGCTAGAAACAGTATCCCTTTCAAAATAGACTGAGATAATTTTCTGTTTAGCTGATTATTGAGACTGGATTTACTATTTGAGGATCTGAGGGAGGCCCCACTCTCTCTCAGGTTTAGTAGTGACTGATATTGGAACTTGGCTATTGCAACTGATATCAGCATCATTTAACTCATAAACATTTTCATTTCCGACATGAAGTTCCTATACATGAAAGCTGATTTATTTACTCTCAACATGAGCATATAATTAGTACTATGTGTATATCTATCCTAATTTGGAATGTTATTGACAATACCCACCTCCTATCCAGTTTGTTTACCACAAAATTAATCACTCTTAAAGGCCCAAATGATATTGCCATCTCTAAGGAATTTTCCAAAAAACTACACTTCATGGTATCTCTCTTCTCCAATTTCTGATATTAACAATCTTCAGTTCAGTCGCTCAGTCGTGTCTGACTCTTTGTGACCCCATGGACTGCAGCACACCAGGCCTCCCTGTCCATCACCAACTCACAGAGCCTGCTCATACTCATGTCCATCGAGTCAGTGATGCCATTCAACCATCTCATCTTGTGCCATCCCCTTCTCCTCCTGCCTTCAATCTTTCCCAGCATCAGGGTCATTTTCAATGAGTCAGTTCTTTGCAATCTTAGTGACATTTAAAAAAATAAGACTCTGATCAGAGACATAATAGAGGTGAAAATGATAGAGCTCTGGGTATGTTTAGGAGCAACAAAGAGACTGAAGGACAACATAGACTGAGAGGGCCTGACACCTGCTTTTAGAAAGGAGGAGATGAAAAGGAAGTAAAAAATTACACTAGATCACAATGTTCTTGAATACTGTATGCTGCTGCTGCTGCTAAGTCGCTTCAGTTGTGTCCGACTCTATGCGATCCCATAGACTGGACTATGCAGTCCACCAGGCTCCAACGTCCCTGGGATTCTCCAGGCAAGAACACTGGAGTGGGTTGCCATTTCCTTCTCCAATACATGAACGTGAAAAGTGAAAGTGAAGTCGCTCATTCGTGTCCAACTCTTAGCGACCCTATGGACTGCAGCGCACCAGGCTCCTCCGTCCATGAGATTTTCCACGCAGGAGTATTGGAGTAGGGTGCCATGAATACTGTATAGGATTATGATAAAGTGAGCTAAAATACTAAACCTAAGTGTAAGGCAATGAGGGCCAAGATTTTATTAACTATTATTTTTCTAGCGTAATGTTGGTCAATTAGCTATTCAATATAGTCTGTGTTTACCAAAAGCATTTTCTGTATAAAGATGCCATATTTCTTCTGTACTATATATCACTTATAAAACTCAGAGTTGGAGTCAATAAGAATATCCTGATTCATAACTCTCCTCTAGTTCAACTGAGTTAAGCATACAAAAAAGGATTAAAAGCACCAAACAAGAATCACACAGAATAACTGTGCTAGAGCCCTAAAACCAACCCAGTGGAAAACTATTTATCGATAAAAGCAAATGAGCTATCAAGCTATGCAAAATCAAGGATGGTTCTTAAATGCATATTACTAAGTGAAATAAACCATCTTGGAAATATTACACAGTATTATTCCATTTATCTGGCTTTCTGGAAAATGTAAAATTATAGCAACAGCAATGAGAAAAAGTGATTTCCAGAGGTTTAGGAAAGGTCTAATATGTGAGACACAAGGTAATTTTTAGGATAGTGAAAAAAATTCCATATGCTACCATGATGGAAACATGACACTACTGCTTAAGTCAAAGCTCAGAACTTCACAGCATAGAGAGTAATTTTTAATGCATGCAAATTGTAAAGGATATTCAGGAAATCAGGGGGAGTGACAGTGAAATTCAAACTGTAAGAATTTAAGGGTACAAGTGATGAAATAGCCTCTCTGAAGAGGATGGGGAAAAGACGCTGGTCTAAGTAACTTCAGAATGTACAGTTTGTGAGGCTTAAAGCAAAAGATATTGTACATAAGCATACTTAATTGATAAAGTGTTTCACACAGAGATATAGGTTAACAATTCTAATATTCTTATACATGTATAGGAATCGAACAACTAAGTGAATCACAGAGGGCTACATTTATTGCTTTTGCAGTGGGAGGTTAATTAAAAGCAAAGAAAGAATGATCTATGAGGTGATGGATTAAGGTGGGATACATCAGGATGAATCATCTTTAAAGTAATATTATGGGCTGAGCTGTGTCTCTGAAATTCTCCCACTAAAGCTACAATTCCCAGTACCTCAGAATGGGATGGCACATTACATAACCAGGATATAATCACCTCTTTAAAGGTCCTAACTTAAAATGAGACAAAACATGCAAAATATCTCTGAGTTTCTTGATTACTTCTTAAAATTTTAATCTATTTGGTTAAGTTATATTCTAAGATAAATTTTACCCACTCTTAGCTTTTAAAATATGACTATTAGTAATTGTTTAAATGTATCTGACTCATATTTCTACCGGTACAGCTTTAAAACTTTAGAAATATTCAGAAAATACTTAATGTTTTTAACACACTAGAGAGCTTGTTTCACACTGACGAGACCATTTGCTGTGAACATCTCATTCTAAGGAATCAACATGCTATTTGACAGATTAAAGACTCAGAAGTATTCTAGTAAAGGCACTCATTTGTATCAGATATCAATTCTATCATCTTATCTATTGCTCCATCACAGCCTGTCAAAAATGTCATAGTCTATACAATATTTACATATTATTCTGCAGTCTGGTCTCAGCTAACTAGTTGTTCTGGTTCACTGTTTATGGTGTCTCATTGGTCTGCAGTCCTCCAGAGGCTCTAACAGGATCAAAGAATCTGAAAAGTCTCCCATCAAATATCCAGCGTTGAGGTGCCAGTTGAGGCCCAGACAACTCTCTCTCCAAGTGGTTTCCCCAGCAGGATGTTGCTGGACCTCTTCACCATGGTGCCTCAGGATTCCAAGAGAGGGCTACAAGTGGATGTAGTAAGTGGATGCTACCAGGTGTTAATTTTAAGGTTGAAGTCCATATCTGAGAGTTTCACTTCTGCCCCATTCTATTGGTCTCAAAGCAGGCTCTTCCCAGATATAAGGGTAGGGAACAGATTTAACATATATGGAAATAACTTGACAGTCATTTTTTATAAATTATGTGCCACACCATTAAATATGTAATTTTCAAAATTTCACCTATAGACCCTGCCATGTTTTTTAAAAAATCATAACACTGATGTAATCATATCTTTTAATTTTTCTGGAAATAATAATTGTCAAAGTAATTTATTAGATTTAAAGAAGATTGTATATTTTCACCAACAATACGATTAACATTAAAAATCTTAAAATTGGCAACTAGCAGAATAGCTTCAAAAGCTCAACTTAAAGTTTTACTGCTACCTATTGTGAAAGCAACTTTTCTATTGTATAATATTGAAATATCTTATTAAATATATAATAAATTATTTGCTTTTATTAAAATTCCCTATTTTTCACAAAAAATTAACTTTCAGTATCATTTAAAACATTTAAGTGGGTCAGATATTACACAAAAAGGGAAAGACAGCAGTTAAGCATTCCATACTATGAAAGAAAAAAAAAAATACAGACTTTCATTGAATACAGAATGTCTTGGCTCTGGGGAAATTCCAACATTAATAAGTCAGGGAAAGGAGGTCAAGAAGAGCAGCAGTGATATCGGGATAAAACCAAAGAAGTTCAAGATGCTGAAAGTCAAAGGAAGACAGTGTTTCAAGAAGGAATGAATGAAAGAGCAGGGTACTCCATTAAATACCAAATGATCAAGTTTAAGGAGACCTGAAAATGACCACAGGATTTATGAATTCAGTGAGTACTGTTGACCAGAATGAAAGCAATTTGTAGAATGGGTAAACAGAACCCTGATTAGAGAGGGTTCAAGAGAAAAATGAAGCTATGAATTGGAGTTGCAGTAATGTTCAATATGCTTTATTGAATGAGTATGCTTGAGAAAAAAAGATAAATTGACTTAGAATGTTTTTTATTGTACTCAGACAATGATGATGGTTAAAGCAGAAAAAAAGGACAAAAAAAAAAAGAATCTCAGTTTTAGACATATTGAAAAGAAGTAATATAGGTATCAGGAAGCTGAAAATATATATTACACACTTAAAACACTATCAATCAGGTATCAGCAAATGGCCCCGCATGGTCAAACCAGGTTGATGTTTGGTAAATAAAGGTTTACTGCATCTCAGCCACATTCAGTTATCTGTGTACTCTCTGTGGCTTCTTTTACACAGCAGCAGAGTTGATGATATGACAGAACATGTGTCCAAAAAATTAAATATTTACTATCTGGTTCTTTGCAGAAAAGTTTAGCCAAATTAAACTCTGTCAGGAAGATAATTAATAGCAAAATGAGACAGCTAACGTAGTTAATGATTTAACAAAAATGCTATTAATCACCAAAAACTATAATACACATGATAAAATTGATTAATTTGATTTTTTTCCAGTGGTCAAATAGTTCAATTCATGCCTAGGAATCCTGGAGATTTTCATTTTAGCTTAAAATTTCAAAACTATTTGAAAACAGTGTCAATATTTTAAATAAAAGGTTACATTTGATACTGAAAGATAGAGTATGTCAATGAATATTTAGTTTAGTTGTGAAACATTCATGAATTGAAAATTTTAAGTCTTTAAGTAACTTTGGAAAACTGACTGTATTACTAATGAAAACTTCTAATGTCCTTAAGAGACCCACAAAACCAGAATAATTTTTAATAGATACAAATGATATCTCAGATTTTCTTTAGCAAGAAGTTAATTGGTTCAATTGCAACACAGAACATCATAGTTAAGTCTTTATGTCAGCAACAATCATGAAGTATAGGGTATCTTCAAAATGCAGGACTATGTGAGATATGTATAGTGATAGATAATGTTTACACATTAAGAGGAAAATAGAATTTTATTGAAATATTTTTATCATCTCCAAAAAGTTTGAAAACCTTTAAAAATATTAGGATATATACTTTTAGTATTTTACTGTTAATGACTCAAATTAAAAGTATTAAAATCAACAAGTGAATACCCAGCTATATCACGATTATTTTCCACCAGTAAGCTGTCAAAGATTATTTATGCAAGCAATTATCCAAATATATAGGACAATAATTTCCTTGTTCAACTTTTTAACATATGTATATATATCTTACTTATTGAACAAATACTATGTATTCTATTTAGGCTAGTGCCTTAATTAGAATGACATTTCTAAAACTGGAAAGTAACGGTACAATTTAAAAAGAAAACAAGGATGAAACCAAGATAAAAGATTAATTTTGAAGTAGGAATTTATCGCAATTAAACCTACTGAAATAAGACACATCTAATTAGTATCCTCACAACAGAGGCAGAATGAATAAAAGCTCCCAAGGCCTTTGGTAAATTAGCTAAATCACGTTAGCATTTTACAAAATTTTTGCCTAAAAAACATTTGGCACGAGTCATACTGTCTATCCAAAGTCTTTGACTATGCCAAAGCCTTTGACTGTGTGGATCACAAGAAACTGTGGAAAATTCTGAAAGAGATGGGAATACCAGACCACCTGACCTGCCTCTTGAGAAATCTGTATGCAGGTCAGGAAGCAACAGTTAGAACTGGACATGGAACAACAGACTGGTTCCAAATAGGAAAAGGAGTACGTCAAGGCTGTATATTGTCACCCTGCTTATTTAACTTCTATGCAGAGTACATCATGAGAAACTCTGGGTTGGAAGAAGCACAAGCTGGAATCAAGATTGCCAGGAGAAATATCAATAACCTCAGATATGCAGATGACACCACCCTTAGGGAAGAAAGTGAAGAGGAACTAAAAAACCTCTTGATGAAAGTGAAAGTGGAGAGTGAAAAACTTGGCTTAAAGCTCAACATTCAGAAAACGAACATCATGGCATCTGGTCCCATCACTTCATGAGAAATAAATGGGGAAACAGTGGAAACTGTGTCAGACTTTATTTTTCTGGGCTCCAAAATCACTGCAAATGGTGACTGCAGCTATGAAATTAAAAGACGCTTACTCCTTGGAAGAAAAGTCATGACCAACCTAGACAGCATATTCAAAAGCAGAGATATTACTTTACCAACAAAGGTTCGTCTAGTCAAGGCTACGGTTTTTCCAGTGGTCATGTACGGATGTAAGGGTTGGACTGTGAAGAAAGCTGAGCGCTGAAGAATTGATGCTTTTGAACTGTGGTGTTGGAGAAGACTCTTGAGAGTCCCTTGGACTGCAAGGAGATCCAACCAGTCCATTCTGAAGGAGATCAGTCCTGGGATTTCTTTGGAAGGAATGATGCTAAAGCTGAAACTCCAGTACTTTGGCCACCTCATGCAAAGAGATGACTCATTGGAAAAGACTCTGATGCTGGGAGGGACTGGGGGAAGGAGGAAAAGGGGATGACAGAGGATGAGATGGCTGGATGGCATCACCGACTGGATGGACGTGAGTTTTGGTGACCTCCAAAATCTGGTGATGGACAGGGAGGCCTGGCGTGCTGCAATTCATGGGGTCGCAGAGTCGTACACAACTGGAGCGACTGAACTGAACTGAACTGATCTGATACTGTCTATCAACTTTGAAGGGTTAACTTACAGTGATAAGCATGTGAGTAATACAGACAAGAGTACTGTAAAACTATGTATTTGTCAGATGATGGTCCCTTTAAATATCATAAAAGTCCTTCAGAAGCAAAGATTAAGCTTCACTCTAGAATTAACGTTACACAGATCCACAATCCTTAGAAACTGCCCCCCAAAAGAGTTGTTAAAATATTCAGACATACCCTATTAGCTAGATAAATTCATGATGCTCTGTGAAAATTTAGTGATGAATCCTGAGGAATTCCTCAGTACACTGCAAAATTTTATTCTAAGTTTTATACCATAGAATGTTCCTTGACTCCTCATGGATCTTCAATCCAAAATTTAGTCCACAGACTGACACTGCATTGGATATTGCTATATATATTTAGTGTAGTCTTTTCTACGTGTTTAATTGGAACAAACTTTTGTTAATTATTATATTTTAGACTCGAAGAAAAATGGTATTTTTTTTTTTTGGTTTAGCCAGCAAATCAAAGTATTGCTCTTGAGCTTTTATTTTAAAGTTACTCAATGATATAACAACACACAGTAATGTCAGATATTTTAAATATATTTTACATTTATTTTTTGAATAGCCATCTGTGATATCTCCTTTCTAATTTGTGCTGTATGAGCTTTAAATGTCACCTTAAAATGAGGTTTAATACTCAGTTGAAAGTTCCCCGGCATTTTAATTTATAGTGTGTATTTCTTGTGCATACCTCAGACAAAAATAACTGTGACAAACACAGGCTTCCCAAGGGAAGCATTTCCTCTCTCAGGTTTAAGCAAAACTTCTGTTCCCAAACTTCTGTTCCCAATTAAGTTTGTTGTTGTATTCAATGCTTAAAATCTTCATTTCACCCCAACCTTAAAAATAGTTTTGATATCCAATATTTCTAGCCCTACATTGTCATTGTTCATACACTCAAAATCCTTTTGTTCAGTATATTAACTTGAGTCATCTCAAGATTAACTATTAACTGTTTTCTCCTACTGCTATCTAGAATAATCCTAGCTCTAGGTTTTAAAGCTATTTCCCATCTGCTGATAGAGGAAGTACCTGCACAAGAGAACAAAACATTTCCTCCTAACCTATATCTAATACAAAGGCACCCAGTACTCTGAATAAAAAGTACCCTGAATGGTGTT
The DNA here is from genome assembly GCF_023091745.1 of Budorcas taxicolor. Taxonomy (NCBI): domain Eukaryota; kingdom Metazoa; phylum Chordata; class Mammalia; order Artiodactyla; family Bovidae; genus Budorcas; species Budorcas taxicolor. The sequence continues at coordinate 62,717,346 of NC_068921.1, read as the reverse complement.
TCTTAAAAAGGAGTATCCTGAGATAATGAGAGTTTATAAACTTTTGCAATTAGTTTGTTCACATCATGTCAGTCCTGGCTCTGTCTGCTGGAGCCAACCAGGAAGCCCCACTTTTGGTAACCAAGGAGGAGTCTCCTTTGCATTGTTCCTCCTTTTCTTAAAGGTAAAAACAAATTCACAGATGGAGAACCCTAAAGTGAAAATCGCTCAGTCATGTCCAACTCTGTGCGACCCCATGGACTCTTACAGTCCATGGAATTCTCCAGGCCAGAATACTGGAGTGGGGAGCCATTCCCTTCTCCAGGGCATCCTCCCAACCCAGGGATCTAACCCAGGTCTCCCACATTACAGACGGATTCTCTACCATCTGAGCCACAAGGAAGGGCCCATTTCATGGGTCAAAACTCCCAGAGGTCCAACACTGCTCTTGCATGTCATCCTACAGGTATCTCCTTCATTCTAAGCCAATAGTGTCTCTCCTGAGATGGCTGAATGGATCCACATGTCAAAAGCCTACTGTCTTCAGGACCTCATCAAACTATACCCTTGCCTGTCTCTCCAAATCATGCTTTCTTTCTTTTGCAGTATGTATAGGCTGAGAATTTTCCAAATCTTCAAGTTCTGTTTCTTTGTTTAACAATTCCATTTTTATTCTCTCCTCACTTATTTGACTGTGAGAGGTAATGAGAAACCATTTCACCATCAGATACACTTTGCATCAAATGGGAGAAAACAATTTAGCCAAGTTCTCTTCCACTTTACAAAAAAGAACATTTCCAGAAACATTTCTCATTCTTGTCTGAGACCTTAACAGAGGCATCCCTGACATTCCTCTTTGTAGCATCCATCTCTTCAAGGAAATTTAAGATTTTTCTGCCGTGTACCTTAAAATTTTTCTAGCCTCTACCCATCACCCAAATCCAAAACCAGCATTTAGATATTTGTTAGAATAGTTCCCTAATCCTGGGGTCCCCAACCTCTGGGATCTAGTGCCTTATGATCTTAGGTGGTAGAGATAAAGTGCACAATAAATGTAAAGTGCTTGAATCATCCTGAATCACCTCCCTCCACACCCCAGTGCTGAAGTCAATGGAAAGAACATCTTCCATGAAACTAGTCCCTGGGGCCAAAAAGGTTGGGGACCACTTCCCTAATCTCTAATACCAAAATCTGTATTAATTTGCTAGGGCTCAGGTAACAACGCATGACAAACTTGGTGGCTAAGATAACAGAAATTTATTGTCTCACAGTTCTAGAGACTTAAATTTCAAAACTCAACAGCCTCAGCACAGCCACGTCACCTGTGAAGGCATTAGTTCTAGTCCTCCCTCCAAGTTTCTGGTAGTTCCTTAGCTTGCGGATTATAACTCCAATCTTCATCTGATATTCTCCCCACGTGTGTTCATTCCAAAGGTCCTCATTCTTTATAAAGACGCCAGTCACAGTGGATTAGGTCCCCACTCGACTCCAGCATGACCCCTTCTTAATGGTAGCTGTAATGACTCTATTTCTAAATAAGATCACATTACTAGGTACTGGGAATGAGAACTTCCAAAACATGACTTTTTTTTTTAATGGAGGGGGTGCAGTTCAACCCACAACACGACAGGACTCAGATAAGTAACACTTAACCTGATAAAATGCTACATAATTATTAGAATTCCTATGCATGTTTTCATGATGTCTCTCTCAGACTTTCTTTCGTTATAGCACAGAAATAGAAAGTGAGAGCTGGAGAAGAAAATACTTGAAAACTTTATTGTTTGCAATATTAGTAAAGGAGAACTAATAAAGCAACTTTTATGCTTGAAGATTTTGATTTAGTACTGTTGATTTCTTGGAAACCACAGGTTAGTTTCACAAAGTGTGTCAGACATAAGATGTTCATATTAAATTAAATTACAACTCCATTCAGGTTACTGGCCTAATTTCCCCAGATTGCACTTTCAATGCATAAATAGGTGAATAGAAACTTTAAACATATTACAAAATAAAGGAAAGTGAGAAAACAGTACTCTGTGAGAATCCCATTACACTAACATAACAAACAGATCAATTTATTTTGTGGGAAGATAGAGAAAACTTTACTGACTGAGATTGGCAACAAATCCCTCATAATTCTCCCCTACCAATTTTCATATATATATATACATACATGAATACGTATAATTTGCCTACTAAAATCAAAGAAATAAACTCTCTTTTCTTAATGCTATTTGATCCACTGCAAATAACATAATCAGATAATCTCTTATCCATATGAGAGGATTTGCACTGGTTTGAATGCAATGCTTTTATGGGTACAAGGAAGAGAAAAAATAAGCTTTTCTTAACAATTTCCATTTTCCACATTAAATTAATAAAAACAATGATAAACTGTGCCCCAGATAGGAGACTTTGCATATTTATAAAACATTAACTATTTCCATTCAACATAATCTGAGGCTGTTCATCTTGTTTATCAGAACTCTACTTCAGAAAATATGTAGAATATAAATAGTCATATATCTATTCACTTCAGAAACAGCACTTTTTATAATTTAAGCATGTGAAACCTGAAAAGACGTTATCTTTGTCTTGATAATAAAACAAATACAGATTACAGAATTTGAAAGTTTTAAAGATGTAAAACTCAGGAAAAATATAAGAAATGCACCTTCTAAACCACTGGAAAATATACAGAAGAAAAAAAACGATGGAAATGAAATTTAAATATTAAAAATGGCTTTCAGGGATAGTATAAGTGATTCTTGTCCTTTTCTCTAATTTCATATTTAGTTTGATAAGCACTGTTATTCTGTAACATGACAAATTCCACAAAAATATTTTTAAATTGTTATGCAAGAGATCCATGAATATTGATGTAGGATAGTTTGTTTTAGGAAAATATTGTAATGATTAATCTATTGTGAGAGTGAAATAATATTTTCTTGGAGAGAAAAACAATGTAATAGAAATTAAAGGGAAAATTTTAAATAATCTATTATAAGCTAAAAAGCAGATCATAAAAGGAAAAGTATGGTTTTCTTGGTTCTGATTAATGTATGATGTTCTTTTTGTCAATTCTCACTGAATGTATAAATTAACCTGCATGACATTATAATTTGGTAATCTGAGAAACTTAATGTTGAAAATCTATACAGTAAAGTCAAAGAATAACTGAACTTTCAAAAAGGCGGCAAGGAAAGCAGTTTGGGACCACCCATGTATTGTGACATTCTAAAAGATGATGCTATGTAAACACTATAGTTTTGGATTAGATAGAAATAATCACTATTTTTTTCTAAAATATTCCTAATATATATATTTCTAATGAAATAGGAGGTTTAAAACATAATATATAAACAGCTATTTCTGCTTTCTTGACTATGCCAAAGCCTTTGACTGTGTGGATCGCAATACACTGTGGAAAATTCTGAAAGAGATGGGCATACCAGACCACCTGACCTGCCTCCTGAGAAACCTGTATGCAGGTCAGGAAGCAACAGTTAGAACTGGACATGGAACAACAGACCGGTTCCAAATGGGAAAAGAAGTACATCAGGGCTGTATACTGTCACCCTGCTTATTTAACTTATATGCAGACATCATGAGAAACGCTGGGCTGGAGGAAGCACTAACTGGAATCAAGATTGTTGGAAGAAATATCAATAACCTCAGATATGCAGATGACACCTACCCTTATGGCAGAAAGTGAAGAACTAAAGAGCCTCTTGATGAAAGTGAAAGAGGAGAGTGAAAAAGTTGGCTTGAACTCAACATTCAGAAAATGAAGATCATGGCATTGGTCCCATCACTTCATGGCAGATAGATGGGGAAACAGTGGAAACAGTGAAAACAGTGGCTGACTTTATTTTTCTGGGCTCCAAAATCACTGCAGATGGCAACTGCAGCAATGAAATTAAAAGACACTTACTCCTTGAAGGAAAGTTATGACCAACCTAGACAGCATATTAAAAAGCAAAGACATTACTTTGCCAGCAAAGGTCACTAAAGTCAAGGCTATTGTTTTTCCAGTGGTCATATATGGATGTGAGAATTGGACTATAAAGAAAGCTGAGCACCAAAGAATTCATGCTTTTGAACTGTGATGTTGGAGAAGACTTTTGAGAGTCCCTTGGACTGCAGGGACATCCAACCAGTCCATCCTAAAGGAGATCAGTCCTTGGTGTTCATTGGATGGACTGATGTTGAGGCTGAAACTCCAATATTTTGGCCATCTGATGCCAAGAGCTGACTCATTGGAAAAGACCCTGAAGCTGGGAAAGATTGAGGGCAGGAGAAGAAGGGGACTACAGAGGATGAGACGGTTGGATGGCATCATTGACTCAATGGACATGGGTGTGGGCCAGGAGCTGGTGATGGACAGGTAGGTCTGGCGTGCTGCGGTTCATGGGGTTGCAAAGTGTCGGACACGACTGAGCGACTGAACTGAACTGATATACATGGAAAGTTATAATTAGCATGATAAGAAATATAAATTAGATGACTGGAAAAAATGGTCTCACTACATGGTCAAAAATGAAGTTCCTGTGTTTTCCCACATAATACAAGTGAGCCTGAAGTTTATAGACTTAAATACAAAAAGGATATATTGTGGCCTAATAGGCAAAGCTGAAAATCATCTTTGCATCACAGTGAAATTCATTTAAAATCCCTAAAATGTACAAAAGATGTGGGGTCTTTGTTAGATTTGATTACTTCAAAATTAAGAATTATATTAAAAGATGATATAGGCCAGGCAATAAAGAATACATTTGCTATGTCTTGAAATAAAGAACTGGTATTTATGGTACACAAAAATCTATAAACCAAGAAAAATATTTAGAAAAGCTGAAAAAAATTGATAGAAAAGTATCACATTACCTAAAATGTATTTAAAGAGATCCTAAAAGCACAATTACATCACTATTCTAAATTCAAAGTTAAGATAAAATAAAATTATGTATGATTCCATTAATTGAAGAGAATTTCATAATAAACCCTTATGTCCTTGTGGTGAGACAAAGCCTTCAATTATTGCGGAAATCAGTCTCCTTAAGTAAAGTTAACTGACATAGAGATGCCCAATTATCTGGTGGTATTTTCCTAGGTTTTCTGTTGTTGTCATTGTTCAGTTGCTAAGTCGTGTCCTGCTCTTTGTGCCCATATGGACGGAAGCACTCCAGGTTTCCCTGTCCTTCACTATCGCCCATAGTTTGCTCAAACTCCTGTCCATTGCGTTGATGATGCCATCCAACCATCTCATTCTCTGTCGACCCTTTCTCCTCCATCTCCTCTATATTCAATCTTTCCTTGCATCAGAATCTTTTCCCATGAGTCGGTTATTCCCATCAGGTGGCCAAAGTATTGTAGCTTCAGGTTCAGCAACATTCCTTGCAATGCATATTCATGGTTGATTTTCATTAGGAAATGTGAATTAGATGACTGAAAAAAATGGTCTCACTACATGGCCAAAAATGAAGATCAAATGACTGGTTTGATCTCTTCCAGTCCAAGGGACTCTCAAGAGTCTTCTCCAGCACCACGGTTCCAAATTATCAAAAGAAAGCAGTAAACAAAGCTAGAAAAAACTCAGTGTGGAGAAGTGAGATGACAGGGTAGTCCCTCAAATCAGAGAATGTTTTCCCCTAAGGCCAGCCAATTTTCAGAAGGGTTATTTTTTTGGCTCATGCTAAGTGAATGAGCTGAAGTTCAGGATCCTAGAAGAAGGAGAGAATATTAACCAAACTTGGCTGACAAGCATTCTATTCCTATTGATCAGTGAGGACAAGCAGTTCAGCTAAATAGTTATGCGGCAGAGAATACAAACTGAAGGTCATCTCATAAGCATACAGGAGGGCATCCATGAATCTTATCTAAATCATAGGAGAAGATGATTCTTTGCAGTGAGCCATTTCTAGAAATGCAAAGGATGCGTCTGACCCCAAATGCAAAGGCAACACAAGCAAAATAAATAAATAAATGAATGCCAAATAAAAAGATTTGTGCACAGAAAAGAAAATCATACAATGGCAACAAACTGAATCAAAGAAAATATTTACAAATGATATCTAATAATGAGTTAATATCCAAAATACATCAAGGACTAATATAATAAATCACACACAAAAATCCAAGCAATCTGATTAAAAATGGGCAGAGGTCTGTTGCGGGAATTAGAACCTTCACAACAGTGAAAGAACTTCTTTGGTATAATTATTCTCCAGTTTGTGGATCATCCACTTGGCAGTTCTGTGGTAGGGCTAATGGAGACCTCCTCCAAGAGGGCTTATGCCACACACTGGGCCTCCCAGGACTGCTGCTGCCAGTGCCCCATCTCTGTGGCAGACCACTGCTGACCCATGCTTCTATAGGAGACCCTGAAACACTCACAGTCAGGTCTGGCTCAGTTTCTTGTGGGGGTCACTGTCCCTTTTCCTGGGTCCTAGCGCACATAACGTTTTGTTTGTACCTTCCCAGAGTCTGTGGTGGGTATGAGGCTTAATTTCAACTGACTGTGCCCCTTTTACGATCTCGTTGCAGTTTCTCCTTTTTCCATGGATGTGGGTATCTTTTTTTGGTGGGTTCCAACATTCTCTTGTTGATGGCTGTTCAGCAGCTAGTTGTGGGCATTTCACAAGAAAAGATGAGTGCCTATACTTCTACTCTGACATCTTGGTATTGATTTTTTGAGGATCTGAATACATATGCCCAAAGATAAGCAGATGGCCAACAGACACATGAAAGATTCTCTGCATCACTAATCAGGGAAGCACAAGTCAAAAATCACCACGAGATATCATGTCCCACTTCTCTGAATGGCTATTATTAAAAAGCAAGGGATAAAAAATGTTGGTGAGAATGTAGAGAAAAGGAAACACCCTTGTGTGCTGTTGGAAGGAATGTAACTTGGTGAAGTCACTAGGAGTAACAACACCTTAGCTCCTCAAAGAGCCAAAAATATAACTACTATATGATTTACTAATTCCGCTTGTAGATATTTAATCAAAGGAGATGAAAACAGTAACTCAAAAAGATTTCTGCACCCCCATGTTCACTGCAGCTTTACAATAGCCAAGATATGGAAACAAACCCAAATGCCCATGAGTAAATAGAGAAAATGTAGTATATATACAATGGAAAATTATGTTCATAAAGAAGACTGAAAATCTGCCATTTGTGAAAACACAGATGGACCCTGAAGGCACTATGCTAAGAGAAATAAGTCAGACATAAATATATCTATATATCTATATATCTATATATATATATATCTTACTTACATGTGGATTCCAAAATATAAAAACTGAAGCCAAGTTTACAGATGACAGATTGTTGGTTGCCAGAGGGTGTGGTGAGGGGTGGAAGGTGGGGAAATGGGTGAGGAAGGTAAATAGATATAGACTTTATTTCTAGGTATAAAATAAAGTCATGGGGGGTATAATGTACAGCATGATTACTATAACTAATAATAAATTGCATATTTGCAAGTTGTAATGAGTAAATCTTAAAAGCTCTCATCATAGGAAGAAAATTTTTGTAACTATAGTGATGGATGTATCTGGACTTATTGTGGCGATCATTTCACAATATATACCAATATTAAATCAATGTTTCATACCTGAAACTGATGGTATGTCATTATGCCTCAAAAAAGCTATTAGAGGGTCAAAAGATAAGCTACAGATTTATTTATTCCCTGAAACACTAAAATATGACACATTTAAGAGGGCTTTCTTTTGTTTTCAGTAAGGTAGAATCATACAATTAGAAAAAAATACAGATTAAAAACCCTCTGGAAACTCATTCTGTTTATGCTGAATATTATTTTCTAGTTTTCCAAGCAATGGCTGTGAAGCAATTCTAACCTCTGTGAAAGACAACATGCACAAATAACTGCTGATGCTCACTAGTTATCCTTGGAAACACAGAGAATAGTTAATGTTTCAATAAATATCTTGATTTTTGAGTTCATGAAACTTCTAGGATAACTACTCATCACAATATGTTTTCATGAACACAAGATATAATTTTGTATAAAAATGTGTTATTCCAGAGCTATCGTATTTTGCTTTTCATTTAATCCAATAATGGCTAGCCCAAATATGGAATGGGAAAGTATGAAGTCTAAAAGTTCCGACCATAAATCAGAAGGAACAAAAATTTTAAAATGCAATAAAAAATTAAATCATGCATTGGCTATGTTCAAGGTTATTTTAGTTGCCCCCATGATTTAATATGGGCTTCCCTGGTGGTGCAGAGGTTAAAGTGTCTGCCTGCAATATGGGAGACCTGTGTTCGATCCCTGGGTCGGGAAGATCCCCTGGAGAAGGAAATGGCAACCCACTCCAGCGTTCTTGCCTGGAAAATCCCATGGACGGAGGAGTTTGGTGTAGGCTACAGTCCACAGGTCGCACAAAGTCGGACACGACTGAGTGACTTCACTTTCATGATTTAATATATGTAAACACATTTTCTACAATGAGAGTTAGTCATGAACATACATGACTGTAGCAGATCATGTATAACATGAAGTGAAATGTATATAACATCAATAATATTTGGTAGTGTTTTAGAGTAATAGTTTATAGGGTGGTAGAATAATATTCCACAGGAGTGCCGGTACAAACACGGTACATGCATGCTAGGTCGCTTCAGTCATGTTGGACTCTTTGCAACCCTATGGACTATATATAACCTGCCAAGTTCCTCTGTCCCTGAGATTCTTCAAGCAAGAATACTTGAGTGCATAGCCATGCCATCCTCCAGGGGATCTTACCAACCCAAGGATCAAAACCAAGCCTCTCACGTCTCCTGCATTGGCAGGAGGGTTCATTACACTAGCGCCAACTGGGGAGCTCACAATCATTAGGGTCTCCATTTAAATGGGGCTTTATACATTTAAGTTTTTAGGGATACAATTTCCAAATGTGAAGCACTGATGACTGTACTACTTGAAACATCATCGGGCTGTAGGAAAGTGGTAAGAAAAGGAGGACATTAACATCAGAAAGACCTTTTTCCAAAACCTCTCTGACCCTCATTAAGGTGAACTCAATTATCTTTTCTCTGATTATTATATCCATCTGCAAAGCGGGAACATCACCTATTGTTCAGAATTTCAAAAATGTTGAAAGTTTTTATTTTTAAATTTTGCTTAGGAATTAGCATAGAGACTAGAGCAGAAATACAATGCATATTAACTCATTCTCTACCAGTCTGACAAGTTCCATATGAAAGCAGCAGCGTATTGGGTAATGAAGAGTGATACAGTATTCCTGAAGATAAGTTACAGGTTGAGTGGCTATCAATGGTAGGATCGAGCTATTTTTGCAGACTTAAGAAACCAGGAGCCAGAAAGAAAAACACCAATACAGTATACTAACGCATATATATGGAATTTAGAAAGATGGTAACGATAACCCTGTATGTGAGACAGCAAAAGAGACACAGATGTATAGAACAGTCTTTTGGACTCTGTGGGAGAGGGAGAGGGTGGGATGATTTGGGAGAATGGCATTGAAACATGTATAATATCACATATGAAACAAAATGCCAGTCCAGGTTCAATGCATGATACTGGATGCTTGGGGCTGGTGCACTGAGACAACCCAGAGGGATGGTACAGGGAGGGAGGAGGGAGGGGGCGTCCAGGATGGGGAACACATGTATACCTGTGGTGGATTCATGGTGATGTATGGCAAAACCAATACAATATTGTAAAGTAATTAACCTTCAATTAAAATAAATAAATTTACATTAAAAAAAAGAAACCAGGAAAAGATGTTTTACTAAGGTAATAAACAGCACTATATTTTTGTCTTTTTGTTCATTTTTGCTGACTTGTTTGAGATTTATACAATAAGACACTATAGAAATATGGCAGTAGTAAACATTTCCAATTTTATATATATAAATATGCATATTGATTTATATAACATTTATAACCAGTATATTCAGACAGCTCAAGTCAAAACTTTGTGGAATTTATACCATGAACCAACTGGAATGATTTCAAAATTGATTTTAGGACTGTAAAACAAACCTAGCTAATTGTACTTATAACTAGTATTATCACAAGCAATATTGAAACTCCAAAGATAACGTATTGCTTTTGAAAATACTGAAAGCACCCCACACACACTCCAAAACATGGCATATGTGGTATCTTCTGTGACACTCGGCATTCAAACACTTGAAGTTATCACTTTGTGATAATTCTGAATTATCAGATAACAATATGTTACTAAAAAAACATGCTATACATATGTATCCTGACAACATTCATAAGTCTAACTTAACAGATATTAGTTTACCAGGTTACACAGATGCTAGATTAATCTCTTTGGAATATTAACTATGTTTTAAAGAATTCAGGCGCTGTAATCTTTACATACAGATATATCTTACTCATTTTCACAACAATCCTAAGACTATGAACCCACTATTTCCTCAATTTCTCTAATTGAAATTAGTGATATTAAGTTACTTATCCAAGATCACTCAGCTGGTAACTGGAATGAGCCAGGATTCTTGATGGCTTCACTTAAGAGCCAGTGTTGTACCACAGTTTATTAGAACCAAGGGGCTTAAGAAGTTCGAGATTGGGAACACATGTATACCCGTGGTGGATTCATGTTGATGTGTGCCAAAACCAATACAATATTGTAAAGTAAAATAATAATAATAATAATAAATTTTAAAAAAGGTCAATTAGAGATGGATGGTTGAAAATCAAGAAGAGATAACTTAGGATAGGTAATTTTCAATGATGAGTTAACCCGTTTCTAGATGGTGACAACAAAGCTTTAATCAATGAGGAACTGCATGTCTGGATGAAATGATCTATACATTAATCATTTCTTTGTCTCATTTACATTTTTTCCAGCATATACTAGGACTAGTCATAGAATTGCAGAGAACTGAGTATTAAGAATATATAGTACAATATCCACAAAATCAGCACTTAAATGCTGCTGACTATCAAGGTCCCCCTGTGGAATACTCACCAACTCTTAACTGTCCTAATTATTATATAAAAACTCTTTTAGTGATGCTGTTACATCTCACTCCACCTGAAATGTACACTATTTTTTCCCACTTAAAGTGACAGTTAAAATGGTGCTGAAAACTCATTGAAAACATCCTCAATAGGCTTAAAAATAAATAAATAAATAACTTGAAACAGTGCTCCAAAAGGGTAACAGAAATTGGTGACTAACACATCTTTTGAGTTTCTTTAACAGACCAGCAGATAAAGGAACAGCCTCTTAGAAAAAACTCTGCTTATAGCCTGCCTTCACTGAGCAAGCTCATGTTTATTATTTTGTAAATTTAATGTCCTCCAAACTTCACAGGTAGTATAGATAACATCTGAGGTATGATAACTATGGCAATGGCAGGGCGGGGCTTAAGTTCTTTTTCAGGAAGCTTGAAGTCTGCTCTTGTCCAATTTGCGCTGGACAGGACTAGTTGGGATCACAGAACTAGGCTTGCACAAGTGTCAAATGAATGACCTTCTGACACTGGAGGGCCAAAAACTCCACCCTCACAGCGAAGTGCCACCATTTCTGAACATGCATCCCAAGAAACAGCATGTGTCTCAAATACACCTGCACAGATTGCCTCACCTTTTCCCTACCTCCTGTCTTCTGTCTTCTCACCTATGATCATCTTATACTCTTCACCCATAAAAATCCTAAGGTTCCCACTTTTGCAGGTTGGAATCAGAGACTTGATCCCCCCCTCATCTCCTCACTTGGCTGCCTTTGTAAATAAACTCTTTGCTGCAACACTCAGAGTTCCAGTAATTGGCTTTACTGCGTGTCTCGCAAATGAACTTGGTTTGGTAACACTATGGCCTCTTCCACAAAGGAGATTTTCAGATATGATGTGCTCAGTTGCCTCAGCCATGTTCAACTCTTCGCAACCCCGTGAACTGTAGTCTACCAGGCTCTTCTGTCCGTGGGATTCTCCAGACAAGAATACTGGAGTGAGCTGCCATTTCCTCCTCCAGGGGATCTTCCTGACCCAGGGATCAAATATGTGTTTCTTGTGTTTCCTACACTGGGTTAGGATTTTTTACACACTGAGCCACCTGGGAAGCCCAGGACTCTCACATATCCCTAAAACCTCCCATTTCTAGAATGAGAACTTGTGTTGTTACATGCAAATCTCTGGAACTCGTGACAGTTACCTTACCCGCTTTTGAATAAAGTTTAGTTCATCAGCAGCCTGCATATAATACATTGCACAAAATTCATCTATTTCATGGATAAGCATATCTATTTAAAAATTCCTGGCATATCTCTGGTTTTTCTTAAAACAAACAAAAAAAAACTGCTACTTATTCTACAATGGGTCTCAAATTTCCACTCTGAAGACAGAAAATGCAAATTAGACTAAAAATTTATATTAAAAATACCAGAAAATACTAAAAAGTACCTACTTTGGAATAAGTGTTTACTTCTGGCTTTCATTAAAGTGATTTGATCAATTAACGACGAAGATATTTTAAAGACACTGGAGTCTATTGTCAAAGTATCTCTTAGTAATTTGACATCAAACACTAGAATTCAATCATTTTAATTAAAGACCACTGAGACAAAGTAGTAGAAATAATCCAAGCTGGAAAAAAAATTACAAGTGGGTATAGTCTGAGACTTCTGGAACATCAAGCATATTGATATTCATATTATAGATACTTCCTGAGAAATCTGTATGCAGGTCAAGAAGCAACAATTACAACCAGACACAGAACAGCAGACTGGTTTCAAATCAGGAAAGGAGTACGTCAAGATTGTATACTGTCACCCTGCTTGTTTAACTTATATGCAGAGTACATCATGAGAAATTTTGGGCAGGATATAGCACAAGCTGGAATCAAGATGGCTGAGAGAAATATCAATAACCTCAGAGACGTAGATGACACCACCCTGATGGCAGAAAGTGAAGAGAAACTAAAGAGCCTCTTGATGAAAGTGAAAGATGAACAGTGAAAAAACTGGCTTAAAACTCAACATTCAAAACACTAAGACTATGGCATCTGTTCCCATCACTTCATGGCCAATTGATGAAAAAACAATGGAAATAATGACAGACTTTATTTTCTTGGGCTCCAAACTCACTGCAGGTAGTGACTGCAGCCATGAAATTAAAAGACACTTGCTCCTTGAAAGAAAAGCTATGACCAAACTAGATAGCATATTAAAAAGCAGAAACATTACTTTGCCAACAAAGTCCACTTTTCAAAACTGTAATTTTTCCTGTAGTCACATATGGATGTGACTGTTGGACTATAAAGAATGCTAAGTGCTGAAGAACTGATGCTTTTGAACTATGGTGTTAGAGAAGACTCTTGAGAGTACCTTGGACTACATGGAGATCAAGCCAGTCAATCCTAAAGGAAATCAATCCTGAATATTCATTGGAAAGACTAATGCTGAAGCTGAAACTCCAATACTTTGGCCACCTGATATGAAAATTGACACCTTGGAAAAACCCTGATGCTGGGAAAGATTGAAGGGAGGAGGAGAAGGGGACGACAGGGGATGAGATGTTTGGATGCCATCACTGACTCAATGGACATGAGTTTGAACAAGCTCTGGGAGTTTGTGATGTACAGGGAAGCCTGGCTTGCTGCAGTCTATGGGGTTGCAAAATGCCAGACATGACTGAGCAACTGAGCTGAACTGAACTGATATGTATCTTAGAAGGAGACAAAATAAACAGCAGAAAAAATTATTTGAAGAAATAATAGCTGAAAAATTCCCTAACCTGGAAAAGAAAACACATCCAGGTCCAAGAAGCAGAATTTCAAATAAGATCACCTAAATAGGTCCAAACAAAGACAATCATTAAATTGGCAACATTGAGAATTTTAAGAGCAGCAAGAGAAAAACAACCAGTTACATTCAAGAGAACTCCCATGAGACTATCAGCTAACTTTGCAGAAGAAATTCTGCAGGCCAGAAGGGAGTGGCCTGATTTATTTAACAATAACAAACCTACAGCCAAGAATACCTAGTAAGGTTATCATTCATACTTGTAGGAACGCTTAAGAGCCAAAGGTAGAGCCCTCTGACACTTCACTAGAAATCTTTATTAACAATTTGTAATTAGGAGTCCCTGCCAGCTATGAATACATCTAATTATTTTAGAGCTATTATTCCATCATCTTTCTGTAAAAATGTAATAAGAGATTTTGGCAAATCTCTGTTGAAATGTAGATAACAACACTGCTGTTTTGGTAGATATATTTCATTTCCTATTCTGAATAGTCTCAGCACTTGGAAGGGATAATGCATAATATTTTATAATGAAAAGTTTTTGACTGAGCAATGTCTTTCTTCCCCCTTTTGCCCAAGAATCTACATCCTCTGTTTGGGCAACTGCTCCTTCTTTACTCCAAACTTTTGGCTCTAGATGAGACTTGCAATTATTTCACTTCATCTTTATGCGCAGAAGGATGGTTTCTAAAAATAAAGCAAACCAATCCTTGCTAATCAGAATTCTTTATAAGAATCTCTCCAACTGATTTTGAACTATGAGGCTTAAGTCTCTCTAAAATATTATGCAGAGAGATGATAAAAAAGAACAAATCAACTAGTACAGATTCATGTTGCTCTTATCATTGTATCTTTGGTTACAGACTACTATTTATTTGAAAGATGGCGACTAGTCAATCAAATGTTTGTAGGAAATTACTTAACATGGAAAAGTTGAAATAAGTTCCTAACTTTAATTTTCTATAGGTAGTTAGAAACTGGTTCTATTTCCCATGATGTTTTTCCTGAAGGCAAAAATACTCGAAATTGACCAAAACTCACAGATAATATATTTTAAAGAATTTAGTCATCAGATGATACCTATTTAGAAATATATTCAAAATATTACTGATTATATAATTGGCAGAGGAAGTAGCAAAGAAGATGAACATATGTAGTTCTGGACTCCTAAGTCTTAGTTTAGTGGATAAGATCGAAAGCTATATAAATAAAGTAAGGACTAATTACAGATGAAAATAGATCCACTGGGAAGAAAAGAGTACAGTGACTGTAAGTAAAACTTGGAGGCACTTTAGATATTGGAGAAGTTTTCTATGATAAAGGACACTAAATTGGTAATTTTAAGAGTGTAAAGAAGGTTAAGGTTTCTTGAAAGAGAAAACAAACTGAAAAGTACTGGAGATAGAAAAGACATTGGTTTCAGAAACAAAAGAAGTCTAAGGAGAGAGATTCAAGATAAGGTTGCAGGGATTAGTGAGAGACAGAGAACACAAAAGGACACCTAGACCATAAATTTCCTTTTCTTTCCCTAAACAAAATTGTAAATCATACAACTATGATAAGATTTTTCTTTTTAAAGGTACTCTGCAGCTATTTGATGAAGAATAGTGTAAGAGCAAGATGAGAAATGGAAAATTCACTTAAGTTGCTATTTCAGCACCTAAAATATTTTCCTTGGGATTCAAACTGTAGTGGACTTGCACACAAGATTAAGATAGATATGAAAGGTACATATTTGAAGGAACAGAACTTGATGGTATCTGAGATGAAGATGCTAAGAGAAAATGAGCTATGAATAACAATTATCAAATTTCTGGTGAACATGGTCAAATCGTGGTGCTGTAAACTATAATCGGGACACAATTGAATAGTTCTAATGAAGTGGATGAAACTGGAGTCTATTATACAGAGTGAAGTAAGCCAGAAAGAAAAACACCAATACAGTATACTAATGCATATATATGGAATTTAGAAAGATGGTAATGATCACCCTGTATGCGAGACAGCAAAAGAGACACAGATGTATACAACAGTCTTTTGGACTCTGGGAGAGGGCGAGGATGGGATGACTTGGGAGAATGGCATTGAAACATGTATAATATCATGTATGAAATGAATCGCCAGTCCAGGTTCGATGCACGATACTGGATGCTTGAGGCTGGTGCATTGAGATGACCCAGAGGGATGGTACAGGGAGGGAGGAGGGAGGGGTGTTCAGGATGGGGAACATGCGTATACCTGTGGCAGATTCATGTTGATGTATGGCAAAACCAATACAATATTGTAATTAACCTTCAATTAAAATAAATAAATTTATATTAAAAAAAAAAAACACTGATGGTGAGGGGAAGACAGATAGAGTTCATTAGGTAAGTAATTGTCTTGAGTTGCTAATGAATGATCCAGGAAAGAAGCAGCAAGGAGCGAATTAAATGAGCACACAAACTGGAGAAAATGTCTAGGCTGAAATCCCTGTATTGGAAAAGAAGTGAGTATGCTACTGCTATTGCTAAGTCACTTCAGCCGTGTCCGACTCTGTGTGACCCCATAGACGGCAGCCCACCGTCCCTGGGATTCTCCAGGCAAGAACACTGGAGTGGGTTGCCATTTCCATCTCCAAATGCATGAAAGTGAAAAATGAAAGTTAAGTCGCTCAGTCGTATCCAACTCTTAGCGACACATGGACTGCAGCCCACCAGGCTCCTCCATCCATGGGATTTTCCAGGCAAGAGTACTGGAGTGGGGTGCCATTGCCTTCTCCTAAGAAGTGAGTATAGAAATTTTCAAACAAATAAGATGTATAGAGATTGCTGCTGCTGTTGCTAAGTCGCTTCAGTCGTGTCCGACTCTGTGTGACTCCATAGATGGCAGCCCACCAGGCTCCTCTGTCCCTGGGATTCTCCAGGCAAGAATACTGGAGTGTGTTGCCATTTCCTTCTCCAATGCATACATGCATGCTAAGTCACTTCAGTCGTGTCTGACTCTGTGCAACCCTATGGACAGCAGCCCACCAGGGTCCTCTGTACACAGGATTCTCTAGGCAAGAATACTGGAGTGGGTTGCCATTTCCTTCTCCAGTATATACATTAGAATATGCAACAAATCAATATGAAAAGGTTCAATTCAGTCACTCAGTCGTGTCTGACTCTGTCGACCCCACGGACTGCCGCACACTAGGCCTCCCTGTCCATCACCAACTCCCGGAGTTTATCCAAACTCACATCCATCGACTCAGTGATGCCATCCAACCATCTCATCCTCTGTCATCCCCTTCTCCTCCTACCTTTGCCATCAGGTGGCCAAATTATTGGTTTCAGCTTCAGCATCAGTCCTTCCAATGAACATCCAGGACTGATCTCCTTTAGGATGGACTGGTTGGATCTCCTTGCAGTCCAAGGGACTCTCAAGAGTCTTCTCCAACACCACAGTTCAAAAGCATCAATTCTTCAGCACTCACCATTCTTTATGGTCCAACTCTTACATCCATACATGACTACTGGGAAAACCATAGCTTTGACTAGACAGGCCTTGGTTGGCAAATGTCTCTGCTTTTTAATATGCTCTCTACGCTGGTCATAGCTTTTCGTCCAAGGAGCAAGCCTCTTTCAATTTCATGGCTGCAGTCACCATTTGCAGTGATTTTGGAGCCCAAAAGAACAAAGTCTCTCATTGTTTCCCCTTCTATTTTCCATGAAGTGACAGGACCAGATACCATGAGAAAAAGGTTACTCTGATCAATAGTTCAAGGAAGTATTTGCGAAATTAAAACAGGGGAATATGTTAAAAGGAATTGACAGGTAAAAAATAGTTAATACATAAACCATTGGACAAAATACTACCATTTTATAGGTGACAGCACAGGAATGAGTGAAGTAGAAAAGCTGATAAAGTTTCTTATTCTTGTTTTCAGAAAGGATGTGACTGTTTAACTTTTTTGATTGAAATAAAATATATTTACTCATAATTGTTGGTTTTTATTGATAGTATATTATAAATATTATGCAAATATACAGATTCTATTAATATCTGTAAGTCACCTACCAGTTTAAGCCTGTTGTTACCTCTTTGGATTATTTTCTCCTTTTCTAAGCTCATTGATGTATTTGTAAAGATCTTTAAAGTATTACTTAAGGTATTCTTCAATATGGATATCAAGATGTTTATTTTTACAATATACATAGGTGCTTTATTTGGGTACAAAACTGTATTTACTATTATAAATATTTTACCACAACCGGGCTAAAACTGCACTGAGTCAATTTTATTAACTGATATTTTGAGAATACATTATACTTTTCTGAATTTCTGCACATTATAATCATTCAATTAATTCTGTGAGCTCATTTACTTAGTAAGCCCTCACTCTTTCAATTTCATGAAGGGGTATCAGAAGTCTCTCACTAATATTGTGGATTTATATTAGTAAATCCATAAGATAATTTAAAATTATCTGAAACAAAACTGACAGATTATATGTGTATCTATATAGATCTATTATATGAATTTAATTAATCACTTAAGTTAGCTTGAGTGAGTTAAAAACTTAACTAAATCTTATTTTAAAAAACTAACACATACTGTTCCATAACTTAAATAAAAGCTGGAAAACTAATCTAATCATCCCATGAGGCAAGCATAACCTGTCACTACTGGGTTATGATAGTAATTTTTCTAAAGAGAGTTTTATGTGAAGTGATAGTTCACAAATGATAATATGTGCAATCATGAGCATTAAAAGTGTAAGGAGTTTGCTTTAGTTCTTAGGAATACACTGTGTAAAATGACTTATTAATTCCCTTCAAATCTCTATAAACCTTTAAAACATTCTTAGAACCATCATACCATGATTGGCCTGAAAGACTCATCTTTATGTTCTGTGACGTTATGGAAGGAACCTAAGCCAGTGAGTATAATAAACATGCAAATGCCAACTGGAAATAATCCATACAGGTCTTGAGCAATCATGTATTGAATTTAACAGATAGTAAGTGTTCTGAACCTGAGTGATCCTCTACATCAGGAGCTAGGGGATCAAGTTACAGTAAAGGATATTATGTCAACAAGGAATAAGGCAGAATATCCTATAACAATGGAAAAGATGGTCTATCTCCTGGCTTGTCACTTCCTTGTTTACTTACTTCTAGAATACATCAAAATATTTCCAAAATAATCATCACTTTTATCATCATGGTTATTTAAGAGTTTAATTTTCTCTTGCAATGAAACTGTGACTAATATAATAACACCCAAAGTATAGATTGTATCAGTATACAACTTATAATATACATTCAGCAAATATTACTGAAGTGCCTATGCTTAGAATTTCTATACTTATTTAAATATATACTGTATAATGAATTATGGTGGTTGTGCAGTATGTGGTAGCAGCAATAGAGACAGGGAGTAGTAACTGGACTCTGGATAAAGTCTGAAGGCAACATCTTCAAAACATAATTCATGACACTTTACACATTGGTATCAAAGTTTATAAATAAATATGCATAACATCTTTGATATATATGCAGATTACATCATGCAAAGTGTTGGGCTGGGTGAATCACAACCTGAAATCAAGACTGCCAAGAGAAATATTAACAGCCTCAGATATGCAGATGATACCACTCTAATGGCGGAAATGAAGAGGAACTAAAGAGTCTCTTGATGAGGGTGAAAGAGGAGAGTGAGAAAGCTGGCTTGAAACTCAACATTCCCAAAATGAAGATCGTGGCATCTGATCCCATCACTTCATAGCTAATGGGGCGGGGGGGGGGGGGGGGGGGGGGAGTGAATGCAGTGACAGATTTCATTTTCTTGGGCTTCAAAATCACTGCAGATAATGACTGCAGCCACGAACCACGACAATATTGTTAAGTAATTAGCCTCCAATTAAAATAAATTAACTAAAAAATAAAAGTTAAAAAAAGAAGCCACTTGCTCCTTGGAAGGAAAGTTATGACACACCAAGACAGCATATTAAAAAGCAGAGACACCGCTTTGTTGGCAAAAGGTCCATATAGTAAAAGTCACAGTTTTTCCAGTAGTCATGTGTGGATGTGAGAGTTGGACCATAAAGAAGGCTGAGCGCTGAAGAACTGATGCTTTTGAATTGTGGTGCTAGAGAAGACTCTTGAGAGTCCATTGGGCTACACAGAGATCAAACCAGTCAATCCTAAAGGAAATCAGCCCTGAATATTCATTGGAAGGACTGATGTCAAGGCTGAAGCTTCAATACTTTGGCTACCTGATGCAAAGAGCTGACACACTGGAAAAGACCATGATGAAGGTGTGGCAAAGGATGAGATGGTTAGATGGCATCACCAATTCAATGGACATGAATCTGAGAAATTCTGGGAGATAGTAGAGGATAAAGGAGCCTGGCATGGGGTCACAAAGAGCTGGACATGACTTAATGACTGAAAACAAATCAAAGCTGTAAAGAACTAAGGAAAAGCAGGTGGAAGGTATCAACTTAGATACGAGGGAGTGAAAGTGGAGCCAGTTTTGGGTAAAATAAAAGTTCAGTTTCATATGCTTTAGCATATATATTTAGTGCAAATTTAAGTAGAAATGTTTAGCAAATATTTAGCTGTGTGAATTCAGATAAAAGGTTTGACTGGAGATAAATTTTGTAGTTGTTGGCTTATAAATGGTACATGGAATTGGATAAGATCACCAAGGTGAAAGTGTAGTTAGAGAAAATCACAGGGCCAATATTAAACCCCAGAGCACAACTATGAGGAAAAATGATGAAACAGGAATGAAATCTGAGTAGACTCAGTCGATAAAAGAAGAAATTAAGAGACGTCGGTATTCTAAAAGCAAAATGAAAGTAAAGGAATAATTACCACCATCAAATGCTATCTCTAACTCAAATGATACAGAAATAGAAATGTCACTGCTGACCTCCCATAGAGGTCACTTAATTGCACTGTGCATGTCATATGCATGGGTGTGAGTATGGGGAGTTATGTGTTTGTGGCAGAGGGTAGACAAATTAAGGGGCATGAACTTCATATTTAATCAAAGAGAATAAATACCATTTTAATAAAACATTGAGAACCAAATTTTCATAAAAGATCCAGAAGTGTACACAACAGTTATTTCTTTAAATGTTCAGAAAATATTCCAGTTTGTTTTAAATTAACAGAGCTGCTTGTAACAGCTTCACTCAAATTGTAATTCTACCACATACAGAAAACCTGAACAAAATACATGAAAAGGTTGTTTCCTGATCCCAGACAAAAGGTGTTATAAGACTGTGATAACTAAGGTTAAAATGTAAGTCTTATAGTTATCTCAGATTAATGAAAGAGACTCCAAGCCTCAGCAAAGGCTGTATAAAACCATGATCCAAAATGCTTGCAGAGTTGAAGAGACAGATATTAGAGTTCAGAAAGGCTAAGCTGGCTATAGGTCTCATAGCAGAATATTGAAGTTAAGGGAGCTACACAGAGAAAAGTATTTTTAAGACTGCTAGAATACCTTCCTCTTGAGTCTCTGGCAGAGTATTGATCTGTACCATGTATAGGGCAAACCTTCAAAACTAAAGAAAGAGAAAAAAAAAAGGGCAAGCATTCCACTAAAAAGTCGTAAAGTCAACCCAGGCCTATCTACATTCTCACTACCCACAATTTAGAGACTGCTTAATACACAGTGCACCAGAGAAAATTCATAGTATGACCTGTGTTTCAGTAGTGGTGCTCTATTAGCATGAGAGAATGGGCAGGTCTATACCTGCCTTTCGGAGGAGGCAATGGCACCCCACTCCAGTACTCTTGCCTGGAAAATCCCATGGACAGAGGAGCCTGGTAGACTGCAATCCATGGGGTCGTGAAGAGGCAGACACAACTGAGCGACTTCACTTTCACTTTTCACTTTCATGCATTGGAGAAGGAAATGGCAACCCCTCCAGTGTTCTTGCCCGGAAAGTCCCAGGGACCGGGGAGTCTGGTGGGCTGCCGTCTATGGGGTCGCACAGAATCGGAGATGACTGAAGCGACTTAGCAGCAGCAGCAGCAGCATACCGCCTTTATCAGAACTGACAAGCAAGCTGATTTTAAATAACTTACTATAAACAACAACTTACTAATAATAAACTAGTGTTCTGTCATATTAATAATTATATACTGATAATAAAATAATATTAAAATATCTAAATTATTGCTACATTGGAAGATATTATAGTAGATTATGTACTGCTGAAGATAACATCAGTGAACTTGAAGACAGAACATAAACTACCCAAAATGAAGTACACAGAGATCTTAAAAAAAAAAAAAAAAATCAGAGCCTTAGGAACCTGGGGGACAAAACCTAGTAATCTTAGACATATAATCAGAATTACAATCCTGGGCAGAAGTACAGGGGTGAAGAGAAAAAATACTGAAGAATCCTGTGCGTGCATGCTAAGTCACTTCAGTCATGTCTGACTCTTTGTGACCTTATGGACTGTAGCCCACCAGGTTCCTCTGTCCATGGGATTCTTCAGGCAAGAACACCAGAGTGGACTGCCACACCCTTCTCCAGGGGATCTTTCCCACCCAGGGACTGAACTCAAATCTCTAAATCTCCCTCATTGACAGGTGGGTTCTTTACCACTAGCGCCACCTGGGGAGCCCATTGAAGAATCTCAGAACTCTCTAAATTTGTTGAAAACTGAGCTTACAGATCAAAGAAGTTTAATGAGTCTCAAGCATAACAAAGAAAATCATACCAAGGCACATCATAATAAAACTGCTGAGTATAAAGAGAAAACCTTAGTACTCAGAGAAAAACAGAAAGGAACAATGACAACAGTGATAGCCAACTTGGTTGGTAACTGTTTCAAGACTAAGAAAAATCTAGATTTGAAAATATTAAAAAAAAAATACTCAAGTCTATACAATGAAAGTATATAAAATAAAGGCAAGACAAAAATTCTCTCAGAATGAGAAAATTTACTGGAAAGAGATAAAATGAAATGATATATCAAGGAAATATCTACACAAAAGGCAGTTAGTGGATAACACCAGAACAGTTGGTTAAAACAGTTATGGTCAACATTTTTTGAGGAATATAATACATGCAGAAGTAAAATACATTGAATAGTATACATGATGGGAAGGAAGAAACAGAAATACACTAATTTAAAAGTCTTACAGTCCAAAAGAACTGCTACAAAAATTAGCGGTATGTTATATATATCTCAGCACTAATGACATTGGGGTTAGATAATTCTTTGTAGAGGGCTTCCCTGGTGGCTCAATGCTAAAGAAACTGCCTGTCAATGCAGGTGAGCAGGTTCAATCCTTGAGAAGGGAAGATCCCTGGAGAAGAAATGGAAACCCACTTCAATATTCTTGCCTGAGCAATCCCATGGACAGAGTCAGACGTGATTTAATGACTAACCAATTCTTTGCTGTGTGAGACTCTTGTGTATTATAGGTTTAGTGGTTAGAAACCAGCTATTTTTCCAAAATTCAGTCAGTGCACACACACACATCTTCTCCAAATATAACAAAAGAAAATATCTCCAGACATTGACAAATGTACCATGGTGCAAAATCATACCAGGCTTAGAAACGATGTTTTAGAATATAAAAGACACACAGTTAATAAATGATAATAAAGATAAAACAGAATACCCAGAAGTTTTATTTCAAAAGAAATCAAGTTTTTTTAAAAAATCAGATGGGACAAAATAGAAAAGGTGGTGGGTTTAAATCTGAAAGTACTAGTAAATGAGTTTACACTCCAAGCAAAGATAAAAATGTTTAGAATGGATGAAAAAGATTCGTGTATACACCCTTTTTTTTTTTTAATAAGAACCCACTTTCATTATGAATAAGATACAGATGGGTTATAAAACAAGAGGATGAATGACCATACCATGCAAACACTATCAAAAGTAATACAAGAAAGTACACAAACTTCTGGAGAAAAATCATTGTCAGAAATAGAGGAAGATTTCATAATAAGGGACAACAACACTGAACATACATACATACATACATACATACATATATATATATATATATATATATATATATATAGTGAGTTTAAAAACACATAAAGAAAGCAGGAGAAAAAAAAAAGTTAAACGAAACTAATAAAAAATATAGTAAATGGAAAAAAAATAGATTTAAAAATTCAATTGAACCAAAGTTATGTCTTCTTTAGAGGAACAACATAGTAAAAAAATAAAAATAAAAAAAAAACTCCTAATGAGGCTAAAGGGCAGGGTCACAGGTGAGACACACAGAAGATAACTAAGTCACAAAATACCAATATTAAGAATGAAAAACTGGAAATCCTATTGACTACTACTACAGACGTTAAAAGAATAACAAAGGGAATAATATGGAGTACTCTGTTTCATTGTGTTTGACAGTTCTGATGAAATGGATTCTTCAGAAGAACTACTAGTGCTTACTTGAGACAAAATCTATATTCTGCATCTGAAGTATTAGAAACTTCTTCATAATAAAAGAATGAAAGCCCAGTTGACTTCACTAGTAAAATTTAACAAAGATTTAAGGAAGAAATTATGCTAATTCTTCAAAAACTCTTGGAGGAGGACACTTTCCATATAATTTTTTGAAGCCAGCACATGCTGATTAAGAAAACAAAAGATCACAACTACTAGCCCATATTCATTATCAATTTGATACAACAAATCTTCATTTTAGATAAAATCCAATGATATATAAAAATAAACCAGGGTGGATTTACCCCAGAAAGGAACTCTGAATTAGCTGTGCAAAGGAATCAATATAAACAACAGTATTGACAAGATCATGACCGTCTCAATATTTGGAGAAAAATACTGACAACTTCAACACTCGTTCATTATTAAAAGAATGTAAAAACTAGTCAACTTGGCATAGGAGGGAATTTAATCTGAAAAGAACATACACAATACCTGTATAATATTATAATCACTGTTGAAAATTTAAATACTTCTATCTGCTTTCACTCTGAGATCAAGAAAAAGATGTCCACTCTCAACACCTATTCAATATTATTTTGCATGTCCTGGACAGCAGAGCAACAAGAATGAAAGCCGTAATAATAAATTTTTTTTTGTTTTTTTTTGTTTTTTACTAAAAAAAGTCTTGAATCACAAATCACAGAAAAAGCCACTATACTGATGAGTTTAGAAGAGCAATGCGACACAAAGGGGCTACATACAAATGTGTACATTTCTCATATGCTCATGCCATCAAACAGCACTGAATACCTAGAAAGCAAACTAAAATCTAAACTTTAAAGATACTATAGAAGGATAAATATATGCAATACGGGGAGGAAGGTGGGAGGGGGGTTCAGAATGGGGAACACCTGTATACCCACGGTGGACTCATGTTGATGCATGGCAAAACCAACATAATATTGTAAAGTAATTAGCCTCCAATTAAAATAAATAAATTTAAAGAAAAACAGAAAACATTCTGAGAGAAATGAAAGATCTAAATAAAGACTGCTGCTGCTGCTGCTAGGTCGCTCCAGTCATGTCCGACTCTGTGAGACCCCATAGACAGCAACCCACCAGGCTCCACCATCCCTGGGATTCTCCAGGCAAGAACACTGGAGTGGATTGCCATTTCCTTCTCCAATGCATGAAAGTGAAAAGTGAAAGTGAAGTTGCTCAGACGTGTCCGACTCTTAGCAACCCCATGGACTGCCGCCTACCAGTCTCCTCCGCCCATGGGATTTTCCAGGCAAGAGTACTGGAGTGGAGTGCCATTGCCTTCTCCAAAATAAACACTACATCTTTCTAAACTGAATAAATGAAAAATTTGTTTTGAAAATTAAGTGAGCTAATATAGTCAATCAATTTCAAACATAAATCAAGGTTAATGGCTTTTATCTTATAACAACAAAACTCCAAATCTACTCATCAAAACAGTGTGATAATGGTATAAACAAAGAAACCTAGATAAGAAGACAAGAACAGCAGTCAAGAAATAGACTCATATATATAACCATATATTTTAGAGAGGCACTAAGGTAAGGAAAGTAAAGGGTTTTTTTGGTGTGTGTATGTTGTTTGTTTGTTTTTTAAACAAACAATTAACTGTGGAACAATATAATATCAATTTGGGAGAAAACTTTAATTTATACTTCATTTACAAGTTAATGTGAATTTGGTCACAGACATTTGTCATTTTTTCTAACATCAATTTACCAAAATTTTACTTATATTATGGATATAAACTCATCTAAATTTTAAATATTTTTGTTCTGCCATCTAGACATTGATTTTTATGATTTCACTTCCAAAAACATTAAACTTGTACATAATAAGTTTACCTATTTATTTTTTCAAGCATCTAATGCACTAGCTTTTTGAAAAATTCACTGCCAACCTTGTTATATAAGTATTCTCATATGTATTTTTTCCTAGATTTCTGTTTTCCACTTTTACCATCTAAGAAATCTGACCTGTTATGTTCTGTTATTTAAGTTGTTAAGTCTCTTTCTTTTCAAATGGATGTTCAGTAGGTTCCAGTGTTTATAAACTATTACGTCCTTTCCCCATTGAACTGAACTGTATGTATTATATTCTCATATTTATTGGGACCAATTTCTGTGGTTGACACACTTTTCCTATTTGCTCTTGCCAAGTTACCTTGGAAACTTTCTTCTTTTGCTTACTCAAAAGAGTTCAGGTCCAGCTTAAAAGCACCTTGAACAAAAGCAACCTCTTGTGGCTAAAAAGCTCAGCAGTCCATTAGTCAGATGGAGCACCAGTCACTAACTTGACAGCCCCTCTGCCATGAAGCCTAACAGAGATGCGTGCTAAGCAGTGGCAGGAGACAGACACTAACCTGGGGCTTCTTGGGACTCAGTAAGGCTAGCTGGTCTTACAAGAAAATTCCCAGTCTGATGCCCCTTCTCTCCCATACACCCAGGGAATGGGGAATATCTGCAGACTTGGTCCCTGCTCCAGATCTTATGCTTAAATTTATCTACATCTACACCACCACCCCCGACCCCTGACAGCATTCTTCCAGCCAGCTTGAAATCATTGCTAATCAACGCCTCCTCCAGAAACCTAGGAGTGGATGTAGTCATGAGTCTGTGTAACTAGACCTGTGCAACTCATGTTCTAAAAGGGCCTGGCCCTAATGAAGTTTCAGCAGTCCATAAGAATGGGAAGGAGACAGTAAAACTTGTTCAATTTCAGTATTTCAGAATCTTACACAGATGATTTTAAACACAATTTAAATTATGGAAATTGTGCCCCTTCATTAACACCAAAAACATACCCAAAGTACAATTTGAAGCCACAAAAACTTAAGTATATTTTGCATTTTTATATCACTGACTATTGTGTTTTAACCTCTTTATTCTATGTAAAAATATGAGTCCTTGAACTCCGTTTACATTCTGCACTAAGCTATTTATTGGAAGCGGGAGGAAACAAGATGGATTAGAACTCTCCATCTGACAAAATAAACAGATGTCTAAATTAAGCATCATTGTATGATATTTATCAAAATTGCCATTTATATAAAATAACTGGCTAAGCTGTACGTATTTATTCTATGTAGGCTATAGAGGTGCTCGTGAAATGACAAAAACATTACACTCAATGAAAATGTTTCTATTACTGAGTATGGGATAAAAATAAGAAATAAGCTGTCACCCCTAACACTGTAATACAGAGAAAAAGTAAATAGTTTGTTTGGTAATGTGGTTTGAAGGATAAGTTATTCAAAAGGTAATGTAAAAGGAATAAAAATATACTGGAGTTTAAGGATGTCATTTCCCAACTCATTTTGGTAGCACAGCATTATGATCAGGTATTATATCTGGGCAAAATTTGAGCCAAAGAATGGTTCATCAGCCAGATAATATAGCCCTGAATAAGATACATAACTGATACTAATCTTATTTTTTTTCATATTAAGAAACTTTAGTTTTCATTGCCTTTGGTTTCAGCATATTTTAATACATTTTTCCTGAATGATAAACTGCCAAAGAATAAAATGTAAGAATCTGATAATTTAAAAATCATTTGAAAAGCTACTGTTAACCAGGTTTTTTTTTTTTAATGACTAAGTAGAAACATATATCAATGGAGCCTGAGAATCATAACTATGGAAAGCCATAAGATAACCAAAAAGTAGATCATAAAACTTGACATAATTCTCTTTGCCAACTTAGTTGATTCACAAAAGTGCTTTAAACACTACAGTGCTTATTTTTTTAACAATAAGCTCTAGAATTTCAAATTCTATCTTCTGTTTTTTGGCAGTTCTACAATCCTGGTATGTCAAAAAGCCTTATTAGGTGGAAACAGCTAATCACCTCTTTTTTTAAAAATAAAAGTACATTAAGAGAAATGAAGATGCATACTTTCGAAATCTAATTTTAAATTTAATGTGATTTTACAAATAGGAATAACTACAAAACAGAAACGACTAAAAAGTAATAATTAACCCTAGTGAGGCTATCTCAGGAAAGGTCACAGTTGAAGAGTTTTAAGACTTCAGTGATATAAACTACATGGTCCCATCAAAGAAATAGATCTAAGGGTACGTGAACTTCTCTCACCTCTAAGGGAGCCATACTACTTATGGCCATTTTTAGTACTTTTTGATGTCTGTGTGGGGGTACTATTTATTAGGCACTGGTTAATTTTTTTCTGTTATATCCCTTTTCTCCTGTTTCAAATTCATATTCAGGACATAACATTGCATTAAAACGCCCTGTCTTCGGCTCTCATGAGCTATGTTGTTTCTCAGACAGTTTCCCTTTTTTGATGACTTTGACAATGTTAAGGATTCAGTTCAGTTCAGTCGCTCAGTCATGTCCGACTCTGCAACCCCATGAACCACAGCACACTAGTCCTCCCTGTCCATCACCAACTCCTGGAGTCCACCCAAACCCATGTCCATGGAGTCAGTGTTGCCATTCAACCATCTCAGCCTCTGTCATCCCCTTCTCCTCCTGCCCTCAATCTTTCCCAGCATCTGGGTCTTTTCCAATGAGTCAGCTCTTTGCATCAGGTGGCTAAAGTAATGGAATTTCAGCTTCAACATCAGTTCTTCCAATGAACACCCAGGACTGACCTCCTTTACAATGGACTGGTTGGATCTCCTTGCAGTCCAAGGGACTCTCGAGAGTCTTCTCCAACACCACACTTCAAAAGCATCAATTCTTCAGCACTCAGCTTTCTTCACAGTCCAACTCTCACATCCATACATGACCACTTGAAAAACTTGACTAGACGGACCTTTGTTGGAAAAGTCATGTCTCCGCTTTTGAATATGCTATCTAGGTTGGTCATAGCTTTCCTTCCAAGGAGTAAGCGTCTTTTAATTCCATGGCTGCAGTCACCATCTGCAGTGATTTTGGAGCCCAGAAAAATGAAGTCTGACACTGTTTCCACTATTTCCCCATCTATTTCCCAGGAAGTGGTGGGACCAGATGCCATGATCTTCGTTTTCTGAATGTTGAGCTTTAAGCCAACTTTTTCACTCTCCTCTTTCACTTTCATCAAGAGGCTCAAAGTTCTTCACTTTCTGCCATAAGGGTGGAAATTTTTAAGGATTACAGATGAGGTATTCTGCAGAATATAACCTCAATTTGAGTTTGTGATTTTTTTCATAACAATAGGATATACTGTAAAATAATAACATAATATATTGCAAAATATTCATGGTGTATATTAAGCTGATAGTAAGAAGGCAATTATGGGGTTTTGGAGCATGACCCCAGAAGTTAAGAACCATCATCATTACATAAGATTAACTGTTAATATAACTTACCATTGATGTTAGCCATGACTATCTGGCTGAGAGAGTGTTCCCAGGTTTTTGCACCATAACGTCTCCACCTTCCTTTCTTTACTGCAATTCCTGAATGCAAGTCACTAATCACAGGCTACTCTTTTGGGACGAAGAGTTAGGTTCCCATTCTTTAAGGGGGCGGGCGTATCTATATAAACTCTGTGAAATTCTTTCATACAGGAAATTTTTCACTTCTCCCCTATTTCCTTTGTTCAGTTGTTTATATCAATACGAACTCAATAAGTCTTCATTACAGTCTTCAAGTCATGATCTAATAGTACATTTTCTCTCTCATTTTTTCCCAGTTTTAGACGCCAGCAGGCTCTTTCAGTTGTTTCCTATTTCCATTTGACATACCTCCATCATTGTTTGATGGAGCTGTTTCTGGCATTTTACTTTCTGGGACAACAAGATGCTTAAAGTTCATCTCATATATTTCATATAAGGGACGATACTAGCATCATGTAGTATCATCCATTTCTCCAAGGATGGTATTAGAAACCAAGATCCAGATGCAGATTGTGTGCACTGCCAGTGGGACATTTTTTCAGCTAAGTCTTTCTATGAACAGAACTAGAAAGTTAATTCTGTAACTACATATACATATATTGTATACTGGAGTGGGTTGCCATGCCCTCCTACAGGGGTATATATATGTATATAATATGCACAAAGTAAAATACAAAATGGAGACCAGCCATGAAAACTTCCTGAGCAGAAAATACCATTTAAGCCATATAAATAAAACTTAATTCACCCTATTCTGCAAAACAAGGAAAAATAAACTTGGGCCACTTATTGCAAGTGCCTCTGAAAATCACAAATTAAGTCTAATCTGTTACCACAAATTGGCATGAGGCAACCACTTTTAACCAATCACTGTTTACTAGGTAAACTAATCCTGTAATCACTCATTATAAATAATGTAGAGTCTCTGCATTTTTACTATATAAGCTGTCTTATAATATACCTCTGAGTCTCATTCTACTGTTGGTTTTAGAATTCCCAGTCTGCCAACTGTTGTTTTATGCATATATGCACATGTAATCAATTCTCACTAAAATTTACCTTGATTTGGTGGTTTTAATTATTCTACTTCTCGATTTGACAGTGAAAAATCTGAAAGAGACAGGAATACCAGACCACCTGACCTGCCTCTTGAGAAACCAATATGCAGGTCAGGAAGCAACAGTTAGAACTTGACATGGAACAACAGACTGGTTCCAAATAGGAAAAGGAGTATGTCAAGGCTGTATATTATGACCCTGCTTATTTAACTTGTATGCAGAGTACATCATGAGAAATGCTGGGCTGGAAGAAGCACAAGCTGGAATCAAGATTGCCGGGAGAAATATCAATAACCTCAGATATGCAGATGACACCACCCTTATGGCAGAAAGTGAAGAGGAGCTAAAAAGCCTCTTGATGAAAGTGAAAGAGGAGAGTGAAAAAGTTGGCTTAAAGCTCAACATTCAGAAAATGAAGATCATGGCATCTGGTCCCATCACTTCATGGGAAACAGATGGGCAAACAGTGGACAGTGTCAGACTTTATTTTTTTGGGCTGCAAAATCACTGCAGATGGTGACTGCAGCCATGAAATTAAAGACTCTTACTTCTTGGAAGAAAAGTTATGACCAAGCTAGATAGCATGTTGAAAAGCAGAGACATTACTTTGCCGACTAAGGTACGTCTAGTCAAGGCTATGGTTTTTCAAGTGGTCATGTATGGATGTGAGAGTTGGACTGTGAAGAAAGCTGAGTGCTGAAGAATTGATGCTTTTGAAGTGTGGTGTTGGAGAAGACTCTCGAGAGTCCCTTGGACTGCAAGGAGATCAGCCCTGGGATTTCTTTGGAAGGAATGATGCTAAAGCTGAAACTCCAGTACTTTGGCCACCTCATGCGAAGAGATGACTCATTGGAAAAGACTCTGATGCTGGGAGGGACTGGGGGCAGGAGGAGAAGGGGAAAACAGAGGATGAGATGTCTGGATACTGACTCAATGGACGTGAGTCTGAGTGAACTCCGGGAGTTGGTAATGGACAGGGAGGCGTGGCATGCTGTGATTCATACACTGATTTCTTTTTTTTTAAATGTAAATTTATTTATTTTAATTGAAGGTTAATTACTTTATAATATTGTATTGGTTTTGCCATACATCAACATGAATCCACCACAGGTATACATGTGTTCCCCATCCTGGACCCCCCCTCCCTCCTCCCTCCCCGTACCATCCCTCTGGGTTGTCTCAGTGCACCAGCCCCAAGCATCCAGTATCATGCATCAAACCTGGACTGGCATTTTGTTTCATATATGATATTATACATGTTTCAATGCCATTCTCCCAAATCATCCCACCCTTTCCCTCTCCCACAGAGTCCAAAAGACTGTTCTATACATCTGTGTCTCTTTTGCTGTCTCACATACAGGGTTATCGTTACCATCTTTCTAAATTCCATATATATGCATTAGTATACTGTATTGGTGTTTTTCTTTCTGGCTCCTGGTTCCTTAAGTCTGCAAAAATAGCTCAATCCTACCATTGATAGCCACTCAACCTGTAACTTATCTTCAGGAATACTGTATCACTCTTCATTACCCAATACGCTGCTGCTTTCATATGGAACTTGTCAGACTGGTAGAGAATGAGTGGGACACAGCTGAGTGACTGAACTGACTGACTGAATGACTGACATTAACCCATATACAGAAACATAATTGCTTATCCATATCCATCTGTATCTAGTCTGTGTTAAATATGAGTTCATATGGATGTGTATTCCTCTAATCCATTGACATTTGATTTATTCTAGCCTTCCATTTCTTATCTGTAACTTCCTCCTTCATAATGAGAATCCTGGTTCCTACCATCTTTCTATTCTTTCAATTATCCATTCAATCAATACCAGTATACAAGCACAGCACTTTCAGAATTATTAACCTGTATGGAGTGAGCCTTAGTCGAAGTTCCTAGAGAGTACCTTATTACTTCTTAGGAAGTGACAGCTCTCATTAGAACTTCAATCAACCTGGTAATGTTTTTGTTTATATATTACACTCAAGGATGTCACTCTATCTTGAGGTTTATATTGCAGTTTATACTTAAATACATATTTGATGGGCAAACCATCAGCTTATTATCAGGAAATAACTGAGTACCTGTTGCCAATGATACAATTCAAGCTTTTACTCAAAACTTGTATTTCCTATCATAAGCCGGATGTAACATTTAAAGGCTTATAACGGCTGATACCAGTGATACTAAATATTTATTGATTGATTGATAAATATTTTGATGTTATGTGATAAAATATGTTGACACTGAAAAGAACTGCTTAACTCTGTGAACTCATAGTTTCCAAATGACCAATATATGATGTTATAAAATTATGGGCAAAAAGACCCATTCACAAAGCAAGATAATCCAGTGGATTTTAAAATAATTCAAACAGATTACTTATGCAGTTGAAATTTCACATTGCATCTAAATGTTAAGAAATAACTCCTTTTCAGTATAATTCAACAATCACTTTGGCCACCTGATGTGAAGAGCTGACTCACTGGAAAAGACCCTGATTCTGGGATATTTGGGGCAGGAGGAGAACGGGGCAAGAGAGGATAAGATAGTTGGATGGCATCACTGACTCAATGGACATGAGTCTGAGCAAAATCTGGGAGATGGTTAAGAACAGGGAAGCCTGGTGTGCTGCAGTCCATGGAGCTGCAAAGGGTTGGACACAACTTAGTGACTGAATAACAATAACAACAATCACACATACTCCTCCCTCTTTCAATTATGTGTTTGTTGAGGCTGAATCTTCTTTACACTTTGAGACAGGAGGAACTTACAATTACCAAGGAGGAAGGATGGGGGCTCAGGGAGAGACTGGGAGTTTGGGACCGACATGAACACTGTTATACTTAAAACATAACCAACAAAGACCTACTGTAAAAAATAATTTTTTTTTTTAAGTTTAAAAATACAGCGTGTTACAAGAGTCTACAACAAAAGCAAACATGAAAACCCAGCTGTGCTCCCTTATGCCTGGTGTTAGAGACTCTTGCAAAACAAACTATTTGTTATTTTGGAAGATAGTTATATTCTAAAAAAATGTTAATATGCAATTGACAATCTTTTTAAACTAATTTAAAATAACTAGTAATATTTACCATTTTTAGTTTCTAAATAATATAGATAGACATAACTCAAATAGCAACTTCAGAATTTCCAAAGATTAAGGGGCAAAAAGATTCTATAGGTCAAAAACCATAAGAACCATACATTTAGAGAAACAAGAGAAGACAAGCAGCTGAGAAATCAAATATACATATAACTGTTTTGCAAATATGTCTTACAAATGTTAACAGCTATTCATCCATAGAGCTGATTGCTATAAAATAAACAATATAGCAGGTTTTAGATACATAAGCAGCCAAAAAGCAACAATAAACCTGGCTTTTTTAGAATGGAGAGAATAGCATGGAAACATATATACTAACATATATAAAATAGCCAGTGAAATTTGCTGCATGACTCAGGGAACTCAAACCAGGGTTCTGTGACAACCTAGAAGGGTGGGATGGGGTAGGAGATGGAAGGGAATCTCATGAAGGAGGGGACATATGTATGCTTATGACTGATCCATGTTAATATATGGCAGAAACCAACACAATATTGCAATTATCCTTCAATTAAAAATAAAAAGAGAAAAAAAGCCACTCTGATGGTTAAAGACTTAAAATGGCTCTTAGGCCTCCGATCATCCTTGAACAGTCAATGAAATACAGTCCCCAGGGAAGGCATAATTCCTTCGCCCACTTCCAATACTGTTAGGAAGACAGTGGCGAGGAAACAATTTCCCAGAGACTAGATCTTGGGGCTAGAGAGAAAAATGAACCAATACTTATTACATATCCATTGGGGGCATCTTTATTTAGGCCTCAAAACAATTCTCTCAACAAAATATTTCTGCCCCTTTATAAAAATAACCTAAGACACAGGAAATTAAAGTAACTTACCTAAAATCACAGGGGTAATTAGTTGTGCAGGCAGCATTTAAGTCAATGTGATATCAGATAACCATCTTTACTTATTAAAATATGCTTACTTGTTCATTCATTTATTCAGCACATTTTGAATAGTTATTCTATAAACAGCACAGTGTATGAAACTAATTAGAAAAAAACAATAATAATCTTTGATTTTGCCTTCAATTAGTTTATAGGCTCACTGGGAGGTAAGACATGCATCTGAGTATTTGTAATAGAGAAAATATGAAATAATTGATGGGTTTGCACACAATGATAACCTTCAATGAAGGATCATCAGAAGAGACTGGTAGAAAGTCATCCTAGTAAAATGCTCTATTGTTAACACATGCCTCCATTTCATTCTTTTTCCTCCAAAGTCCAGTTAGACTCTTGATATGTTAACCACATTAAAAAATTCTATTTGCTAGAACAACAAGAACATTTGGACATAAAAGTGGTAGAAGAATACATCAATGAGCAGCAATGATTTTTAGTAAAGGTATGAATACTGCCATGCATGCAAGGAGTTGATTTTTAAATGCTCTGATTTGAAAACTGCAATTATAAGTTTAAAGCAAAAACTTAGGATTATAGTGAGGCAAGTGTATGAGTCAAAAAAGGTCATGAGGATAATTACAATATTTTCAATTTAGAAACATGGTGCCTGTATTCAGAGATTCACATTCTATAGGTAATGTAAACATTCAAGATAATATCCTATAGTGAGAAAAAAAAAAATAGAGCACAGTAAGGGAAATAAGAATGATGGAGGAGCTCCTGTGCGGTGATATTTGAGCAAAGATCTGAATAAAACAAGTGTTGCTCTTTATAGTATCTAAGTTGTGTCCGACTCTTCTGCAACTCTTTGGACTGTAGCCTTCCAGGCTCCTCTCTCTATAGGATTCACCAGGCAAGAATACTGGAGTGGGTAGCCATTTCTTTCTCCAAAGGATCTTCCCAGCCCAGGGACTGAATCTACATCTTCTGCACTAAAGGCAGATTGTTTATTCCTTAGCTACCAGGGAAGCCCAAATAAAGGAAGTACTATGCAACAATATCAGGGAAAATATTCCCAGGCAATGGGACCTGCAAGTGCTAAATCCAAGAGAAGCGTGACATTGCAAGATAATGGCCACTTTTTCACTGCTACAATTCTTTCAGGATCTTTCACCTTAAAGTTGTCTTGTTGGTTTTTTTTCTTTACTAGATTATTGCCTACTTATACAATAGGTTCCTAGAAACTACTGTTTATTAATGCCCTAAACGGTGCAGGGAATTATCATCTATTCTACTGTCAAGACACACAATAGTCATTACAACATTATAATCACCATTTCACCAATGAGAAAAATTAGATGATTTACCCAAGGCAACAACTGTGGGATTTGGATTTGAATTCAGTGGTTTACCTCAAAGCTCTCTACCTCTCTTGAATGAAATGCCCAGTGAAGTTTAAGTTGATTTTTTTTTTTTTGAATACTCAGGGCTGAGAAAGTATTCTAGACACTGTAATGAGACCAATTTTATGGATATTGGGAAAATGACTATCAAACACTGCTGTGAACAGAGAAGAGACTAGGAGTTTCATAGCATATAACTCTTTCACTTTCTGTGAATCACAAGTACTTTATGGAAGACTGATAACGGCTACACCACAGTCCTCATCAAACACTTCCAGGATATAGGCATCCAGGAATTCCAGGGCTTTACACATGTACATTTTGAAGCATGTAAAACATTTCAGCTGGAGAATACAACTCATTGTTGGTGGGAGTGACAATCCTAGACACTATTTTTCTTTTCTGTATAAATCAAAAACCAGTAGGCTGTCGATAATTTTAATACACTATGTAAAATTCTGTAGGTCCCAAATATAACTGTCCAAACATGAGAACATCCCATCTATGGATAAGGAGCAGTTCACCTGTTTATTGGAGGCTGGCCACCTCCTTCCAATATATTGTGCTCATGTACACCACAGAACACAAGCCTTTGAGCATAGTGAGACCTGAAATTGCTTTTCTTTTACAATAGATATGTGGTCTAATGAGGAAAAAACAGGAAAAAAATATGAAAGAATCTTCTATCTGCAAGACCCGGGTCTGGGCCATTCACTGATTTGTATTCCAAAGTTTCATAGCAGTTAAAGCGAGCTGGATATGTGTAGTTTCTTCAGATTTAAAAATGTTTATCCAATTTAGTAGATGAGTACATTTAAGAAGTAAAATATTCACAATGATTATGATAAAAATGTTAAATTTATTTTATATAAAGGGCTCATTTCAATAAATGACATTATACACAGAAAGCCCTAAAAGACCTCACCCAAAATGGTTAGAATAAATAAACTCAGTAAAGTTGCAAGATAAAGAGACAATACATAAAAATCCTAAAATTTGAACAGAACCACAAAAGACCCCAAATAGCCAAAGCAATCTTTAAGCTAGATTTATCACGCTTCCTGATTTCAATCAGGACTACAAAGGCTATGATAATCAAAACAGTATTGACTAGCATAAAAACAGACACACAGAACAATGAAGCAGAAAGCCCAGAAGTAAACACACACTTATATGGTCAATCAATCCACAGCAAAGATGACCAAAATGTATGATATAGAAAAGACAACCACTACAGTAATTGGTATTAGGATAACTAGATGGCTATGTGCAGAAGACTCAAACCAGACCACTATCTCATACCAAGTACAAAAAGAAACTCAAAATGTGGTAAAAAATTAAATGTAATGCCTAAAACCACAGAATTTTTAGAAAAAACAGGCAGAACACTGACCCCAGTCTTAGTAATATTTTTTCAATCTATCTCTTCCAACAAGGGAAACAAAATCAAAAAATAAATGAGACTGCTAACTAAAAAGCTCTTGTGCAGTGAAGGAAATGATCAGTAAAACAAAAAGTTAGCCTACTGAATGGGAAATAAATAATACAGCCAGTAAGTAGTTAATATCCCAAATACACAAAGAACTAGTATAACACATGAAAAAATAAGTTGATTGAAAAAATGGGCAGAGGAATTGAGTAGATGTTTTTCCAAAGATACACAGGTGGTCAACAAAACACAAGAAGAGGCTCTACATTACTCATCAGGAAAATGGAAATCAAAGCACAATGAGATAGTTTCTTATCTGTTCTCTCATCTCGGCTGTAGTTTCAGGGGATGTTTAAATTGCATTTGTAATTTATTTTCCACATATTCTGTTTCTTAAAAATAACACTTTACCTTTGATATAGAAATATTTCAATATTTGTAGGATTTTAAGTTTTTAATATGCTGAAATATCATAAGTCATAGGAAAATCTGCTTAATAAAGAGGTAAGAGGTTAAGGTAATTGCCTCATTTCTTCATAATATAATCAAATGTGAAGTTTACAACACACTAAACTCAAGTCTTGGAATCTAGACTTTAATTTCAACAACTGTGTGTTTCATATACTTTTGGCTTACAGAATGATTAAGTTTTAAACTCTCTGATCCTCCCCCACAGAAAAAATACTTTACGTATGCATGAAGTGTCTACTGTCTATTACTATTTTAACCAAATTATCAGAAACTGTAGGAGTCTTCTGTGAGTACCCTGATGGTGGCCTATATATAAAACATTTTTTGGTGAATTTGGACAAACAGCCTTTGCCAGAGAGAAATGGACTAATGTCTCCACTGAGGAGAGAGTCAGTTATTTTATTGAAGTTTAACTGTACACAGACAATTAAGGAAGAATCTGTGCAGATGTGCTGTTTCTTCAGATTTTTTCTTTCTCATAGCTTTTCAAATCAGTCAGAAAATTGTCTCCCTGGTCCTGGCAGTAAGTGCTGCGTGTTACCCAGTAAGAAAATTGCTCAGTGAAGATTTTAGTTCTTGTTATTTTTTTTCCAAAACTCAGAATCAAAGTTCATTATAAGATGTTGTCAATTCAATGGTATGAAAACCTGTGTTAACAAACAGAAAAGGGCAGCCTATTGGGGAATATAGAAGGTGCTGAAATGAAGTTTAAGTGGGAAAAAACCTCTTGAGTAAGCATTAATATCCGGCACTACTTAATGCATGCCTTTTGCTACTTTAAGTGCAGTTCAGATTGAGTTTTGCAGAAAATCAAAATCAGTCAACATAAGAGACCTACTCAGGAAAAAGAGGGGGCCATTATAAAATTTACTGAGTCTTTAAAGTGAAATTCTTAAAATATTAAAATTATAAGCAGCTATTTCCTTTGTGTTCCTTTGATTGGTAGATTATAACAGAACATCAGGAGTTCAGTATTATTTGAAAGATATATTATCCACAGAGGTAGGCATGGTAGATTCTTACAAAAATACACGCTCTTCGTATTCATGATTTTTTTTCTTAAAATGTAGCTCCTTCCATAAAGAGGTAGAACCTCTTTCCCCACTCCTTGAATCTGGATGATCTTACGACTCTGGCCAAAAGAGAAAAAACAAAAAACAAAAAAAGATGCTGTGAAAAACAAATGAAGACCATCTAAATGAGAACAAGCAAAAGCTATTTAATCAGAGTTTGCTGTAGCAAGGGAGTCAGACACTGATGCTTGCAATGAACAACAGTGGAAAAGCTTTCAGTTCAGTTCAGTTCAGTCGCTCAGTCTTGTCCGACTCTGCGACCCCATGAACCGCAGCACACCAGGCCTCCCTGTCCATCACCAACTTCCAGAGTTTACCCAAACTCATGTCCACTGAGTTGATGATGCCATCCAACCATCTCATCCTCTGTTGTCCCCTTCTCCTCCTGCCCTCAATCTTTCTCATCATCAGGGTCTTCTTAAATGAGTCAGCCCTTCGCATCAGGTGGCCAAAGTACTGGAGTTTCTGCTTCAACATCAGTCCTTCCAATGAACACCCAGGACTGATCTCCTTGCAGTCCAAGGTAGTCTCAAGAGTCTTCTCCAACACCACACTTCAAAAGCATCAATTCTTCTGCACTCAGCTTTCTTTATAGTCCAACTCTCACATCCATACATGACTACGGGGAAAACCGTAGCTTTGACTAGATGGACCTTTGGTGACAAAGTAATGTCTCTGCTTTTTAATATGCAGTTTAGGTTGGTCATAACTTTCTTTCCAAGGAGTAAGCGTCTTTTAATTTCATGGCTGCAATCACCATCTGCAGTGATTTTGGAGCCCCAAAAAATAAAGTCAGCTACTGTTTCCACTGTTTCCCCATCTATTTGCCATGAAGTGATGGGCCTGGATGCCATGATATTATTTTTCTGAATGTTGAGCTTTAAGCCAACTTTTTCACTCTCCTGTTTCACTTTCATCAGGAGGCTTTTTAGGAAAAGCTTTACAGTGGGCAAAAAAGGGGATGGTTTCAGATATGTCCTGATAGGTGACTGCTGTGATAAGGAAGCCTTAGGCAGGCTAACTAAAAGTGAGATATCCTATGTGATTGGTGACAGGTGCATAATTTGGCTTTCTCCAGTTGGTTTGAAGTTGGAAGTAGGGATAAAAATTAGGGAAGTTGTCAGTTATAATACTAATCAAGTCCTAGCCACTCAGGGATGATGGTTACAGGGCTATTGTTTGCCCTCCTGGTTTGGTTGACAGAAAAAGCACTTTGTTTGCTGGACTGGTCACTACAGATAATGGATTGACTTCCTGGATTGGGTGCTGCAGACTGTGGGTCAGAATTCCATTTTTATATATAATCTGGCCTCTGTCTGAAAGTTACATTCAGCGTCTCATTGGGAAGACAGTTTGGCACTTTTGAGCCTAGTGTGGCTTCAAGATTCTTGAGCAGTACTCTTGGAATCTGCTATTGTCATATGAACAAACTTGAAGGAGCCCACAAAGAGTGAAGAAGTCACATGACAGAAAGCTCAGCTGCCCCAGACCAAGGCTGTACTAGATCGGCCTACTGGTCAGCTAACTCATACATGTAGAGGCATCCAGCCAAAGCTGGGGATCCGTCTGCCCAACACACAGCAGACTGCAGACACATGACAGACAGATGAATAACCTTGGCACAGACAATGAGATTTAGAATCATGAATAGTAATGACTGCTTACTGTTTAGGTCACTGACTTGTAGGGTATTTCATTGTAAATGCAGTATGTATTTATACTATAATTTGAAAATTTTACAACCTAATTAATATCCCAAATCTTTTGAATAACAGTGTATTTTAAAAAATTTCTTAGGTTTGAATATGTACATGTGAAACTGAAACTAGACTATGTCTTTTAAATTAAAAGTGTTGCATTTATTTACATACCTTTGTTTTCATGACTACAACCATGAAATTAAAAGACAGTTGTTCCTTAGAAGAAAAGCTATGACCAAGCTAGACAGTATATTAAAAAGCAGAGACATTACCTGGCCAACAAAGGTCTGTCTCATCAGAGCTATGGTTTCTCTAGTAGTCATGTATGGATGAGAGTTGGACTGTAAAGAAAGCTGAGTGCTGAAAAATAGATGCTTTTGAACTGTGATATTGGGGAAGACTCTTGGAGAGTCCCTTGGACTGCAAGGAGATCCAAACAG
Source organism: Budorcas taxicolor (assembly GCF_023091745.1). Classification (NCBI taxonomy): domain Eukaryota; kingdom Metazoa; phylum Chordata; class Mammalia; order Artiodactyla; family Bovidae; genus Budorcas; species Budorcas taxicolor. The sequence continues at coordinate 62,676,256 of NC_068921.1, read as the reverse complement.
TTCATCCTAAAGGAAATCAGTTCTGAATATTCATTGGAAGGACTGATGCTGAAGCTGAAGCTCCAATACTTTGGCCACCTGATGCAAAGAACTGAGTCACTGGAAAAGACTCTAATGCTGGTAAAGATTGAAGACAAGAGGAGAAGGGGACAACAGAGGATGAGATGGTTGGATGCCATCACCGACCTGATGGACATGAGTTTGAGCAGTCTTGGAGCTGCTGATAGGGAAGCCTCATGTGCCGCAGTCCATGGGGTCACAAAGACATGACTGAGTGACTGAATTAAACCTTTGTTTTCAAAATATAGAACTACATATTCCTTCACATGCCACTATAGTCACTCCTCACTCACTCACTCCACTCTTTGGTGAAAAGTTTGGTTGTTCTTTGCATAAAACTCACCCTTATACTAGAACAATGATGAGGAAGAAAGAAACTTCAGTGTATCTTTAGTTACTTGAAAATAAAAATGTTCTCAGAAAAGAGGAAATGAGTTTTCCCTACTAAGCATTATATTGTAAATGTCACTGCTATGTGCTCATGCATCATGTAATTTGAGTATTATTTTACCACCTCTTTCTAAATTGATCATTCTTTGATTTCCCTGAATTTCCTACATGCAGATTAAGTTTCCTGTGATGGGAAGACTCAGCAGCAGCTTTAATCATGAGAGGTATACAGACAGGACTTGAGCTATTTCTTGCTGCCTTGGCTTTCTTTTCCCATGTTTGGTTTGTAAGACTTCCCATAGAATCTGGGGGTAGCTAATATATTACCAAAAAAAGCTTCATTTTTCGCCCAAGTTAGCCAGAGTGATTTTCTGGCTTTTGAAACAAAGAATCCTAGGTAGTAAGGCAACTAGATGTCCTCACTAAGGAACTGGTGAAAAAAATCAAACCTTAGCTAAGGAGCTAATCTTTCTTTATTCAGGCTAATATTTCTTCTCATAGCCTTACTAATCTTCTGTAATCATGATAATCTTGACCTATTCTGGGCTATGTTCCAAATACTTTTGTGAAGGCTTAGACTAAGAACTTGCAGTTAATATTTTCTTGGTGGTTTAGTTGCTAAGTTGTGTCTGACTCTTGGGACCCCAAGGACTGTGGCCTTCCAGGCTTCTTTGTCCATGGGATTCTCTAGGCAAAAGTACTGGAATGGGTTGGCATTTCCTCCCCCAGGAGATTTTCCCAACCCAGGGACTGAACCCACATCTTCTGGATTGAAGGCAGATTTTTTTTTACCAACTGAGTCACTACTGCTGCTGCTGCTGCTAAGTCACTTCAGTCGTGTCCGACTCTGTGCGACCCCATAGACGGCAGCCCACCAGGCTCCCCCGTCCCTGGGATTCTCCAGGCAAGAACACTGGAGTGGGTTGCCATTTCCTTCTCCAATGCATGAAAGTAAAAAGTGAAAGTGAAGTTGCTCAGTCCCGACCCCATGGACTGCAGCCCACCAGGCTCCTCCGTTCATGGGATTTTCCAAGCAAGAGTACTGGAGTGGGGTGCCATTGCCTTCTCCGAACTGAGTCACTAGGAAAGTCCATATAAAGACCACTTCAATCGCTGCATCCATACTAAGTTATAGATGAGGGTTTATTCTTTTACAGCTACAGTCCATAAAAACTAGACACCCACATTCAAGATACCCAGAAATGCCCCTGCAGTGAACTTGGCTTTTCTTTGCTTATAGTTGATTGTGCTTAGATAATAAGTAACTTCCCTTTTGCAACCTGAGCTCATAAGACCATATTCCTCTGTGCCACTATTAAACATTTTTTTTTTAATTCACCAGTTATCTATGCTTCATCATGAACTTTTAGAAAGGACGGTTTTCACTTTAAATATATTAGGAAAACAAAAAAAGTGTGGGTACAAATGTTTGAGTGTGTAGGTATGTTCTTCTGTAGTTTAACTTTTATATTAATTGTTGCTATGGATTCTCAGAGAGGTTATATTCATAACCATGAACCAATAAAGTGTTCACAGACTGGCAAACCAGAGATCTGGTTCAAATTTTAGCTAAACAATTTGGATCAGTCATTTAATTTCTAAGTCATGTTTTCCATCTATGTTTTAGAGACTGGAACGGAGGATAACTAAAAGCACTGTTTTGAAGTTAACCACAATTAAGAGTTTAAACTACTGAATATAGAGTATTCAGAATTTTAGATATTCCAGTTATTTAATAAAGCTAATGAACACTTGTGCTTCATCTTTAATGAACCATTTAAGAATATGTAACATGAAATGTAACTAACAATAAGAGACAAAGGAAAAAATAAGAATTTTATAAGATTATGTTTTAAGTGTTGGTTTTAAAGAAGATTGAGAAAGCAAAAACCAAAATTTTAAGAACCATCTTCCATATACATTGATTATTATATTTATGGATTAAGATAGCATTTTTAAAAGGAACATCAGATAGAACAAAAAGTGACTTAGCAAACGATTTTCCAGGTCTGACTGACATGTAGTCAAGGGAATTTGAGAAACACTAAAAATGCTTCTCAAGTGCCCAGTTAGCACAGAGAAAATCTGTAAAGCACTTCTAAAGTACTCCAATTTGTAGAAGACTGCTTAACATTCTCACTGAGTGAACATTCAGGTGAGTGGTGTTAATCTGTTAGATGATGCAAAAAATTAGATACACCTATCTGGGTGCAAATGAGATGACCTGAAATTCTAAGTCCACACTGATTTACATTATTAATGAATGAAAAGACTAGTTTCCTTAAACATTAAGGAAGTTCAGAAGAATCCATTTCCAGCAGTGAATAATTTACTATATATATTCAAATATGTTATTTTACTATATGCTGTCCTATAAGATTCCCTAAAAGAGAAGTGTGTTAATCTCTCTTGATTGAATTATGCTTTGAGAGGCATCCAGTTTAGAAATACAGTAATACCTTTCACCATACATATTTTTGTTCTTAGTATCCTGAAATCTTCAATTAACCTGTTGATATCTAGCGTTCTTTTCTTTGAAGAACAAACAGTGCCTCCACTTGATAACCTGTTACAGGTGCTATTATAGTAATGAACAGAAGGTATATTAAAAGATTTTACACTGATTTTATATTTAACATACACAGAATGGTAGACAAATATTATAGAATTTAATAAAATCCTTCTAAATCAAACACACCTTAAATCACTCGAGTATTCTTGCCTGGAGAATTCCATGGACAGAGGAGCCTATATTTTAGTTTAATATATAGTTTAATATTTGAATTTCTGAACTCATGCCTGAATACTTGCATTTCCAGGACAGTTATGATTTTACATATTATAAACATCACTTTTTAATATGTTTTTCATTATCTTACTAATAAAATCCTATATTAGATACATTATCTTTCTGGGAACACAGCAAGTTATAATGAATGCTAAGGAAAATTCTGTAGTCTTTGCAAGACTCTCTTCAATCACTTTGACCATATGACATCACCAATTTTCCAAAAGTGTTAAGAATCACTTTTGCTAATTTCTTTTTTTCCCCTAAAATTCATTCTCTCAGAAAAGTCAAAGCATAAATGCTCTCATTGTATCAGCATCTGAAAAAGTGCTAACAAGAATAAGGAAACTGTAATATTAAAGACATTTTTTTAAAAAGGAACAGAAATAAAGGAATTAACTAACAGAGTGGAATTCAGTTTTGCTTTGAAATATTGGAAGTGATAGGTTAAGACAGTTAACATATTCAACTATTAGAATTTAGAAGCCATGTTAATATTATTAAATATTTAATCAAATGAAATAACTGACTTAAAAGCCTTCTTCAAAAGTGGGTTGCTATTCAATGACTCTTAAGAAACTGTATACACAGATACATATTACTAACAAAAGTATTTCTATATAATATTTAACAGTAAAGGTAAACATTAAATGCTGGATATATATGTCTATATATTTTAAAGCATATATAAGATTGTTTATATAAAATGTCAGGTACACTTGTAAAAAGGGATAAATGACAACACTACAGCCAGAACATTATTGAGCTCTAATTTACAGAAATAACTCTAATTTCTCTGATAAGTTGGAGACCAAGTACCATGATTTTGATACCCGAGGAGCAGCATAAGTGGAATATACAGCAAGGCTAAAATAAAGATTTTGAATGAAGAAATTTTACTTATTATAGACCTTCAAATGCAAATATTTTATCTCTAACTCAGCTGCAGGAACCCTACCGGAAGGTATTTATAATAATATACACCAAAAACTACAACAGAAAATTGAGATACTAGTGGAAAAGAGTTATATGTTATTGTTCTTTTTACCAAAGAGCATCAAATAACCACAAAAGTAATGTTTCAGTTGAATTATTTTAAGTTTAAAAAGTTATACTCTATACATAATTATACAGGTTTTTCTTGGTAGATACATAAAGTTATGTACACCTTTACAATTACTGATTTCATTAGGGTGTAGCTAATTTTAGAAGAATCTAGCCTCCCCACCATATGATTTAAGTCATGTAAAAGTAAAAATCATGTGTGCAGTAACACTGGTTTTTCTGTGATACACATTAAGGACAAAAATGACTCTCAGAAATGAAAAGCTCAATAGACTACAACATTGATTGGTATAATGGCAAGTCTCCTATGCATGCCTGATTTCTACAAACCAATGTGTTAATATATATCTGTAATTCATGCTAGCATAAGCTAAGAATTATTGCCTGATTTGGTGTTTTTACTGATGAAAAATCAGTATTTTATGTACTTTGAGAGGTTTTAAATTCCGGTATATACAGGTGATCAATGTCAAGGTCTAAAATAGCAATCTGGCAAATATTCATAAGGAGAGCTTCCAGAGTGCAGATATAAAATCTCAAAGGAAAAGGGCTATTTTGGCATTTATTTGTCTTATCAGAATGACCCAATAATCAACAGACACTCTGATTTAAAGAGTGAGACCGATAATTTTGTGAAAAATTGAGTTTTAGAACCATTTCATGTCTCAGACCTGGTTGACATCACTTCAAAGCACTTTGTTTTCATGTTCAATATGAAAAGTATTATATTCACACAGATAGTTGAAAGTGTACACATATTCACAAATATTCACCTTTAAAAAACAGGTTAAAGACCAGAAGCATATCTCTTAGCTTCAAGGATAATAGGATGTGTTCCGTTATTTTTCTGATTTAACACAGTGATACAGAGAAAGAATATCAAAGCATTAAAAATAATTATGCAAAAAGATACTAGGGTGAAAAGGCAAATTATCTGCAGATAATATTTTATATACGTAAAACATAAAGGAATCAGTGGATTGAGACAGGCAATAGTGTATTTGTAAAATTACAAGCAGCAATATCTTCCCTAATGCAAAAGAACTGTAATAAATAGTCAATAAATAGTCAATTTAATGTCAATAGAAATTAGCTAATAAAAATTTTGTTGCAAAATATTCAGAATCTATTTAAAGAACTGATGAAAATATTTTGAAGGAGAAATATACAAGAATGACAAACTACTAGAGAGTTCTAGAATCCTTTGGTTAGATCTAAAAATAAACTGGAAAATCAAAGCATTGTCTATCAACTACTACTTCTATAAAGTCTCTAGTTTGAGTGTATTGATTCTTAGGTGAGAATTTTTTTCTGGTTATTTAATAAATAGACAAAATGAATAGTCTACTCTGAGCTATATGTACTATCCTTTTAAATATTCAAATATATATTCCATTAGACTCTCCAAAATAACTGTTAATAAACACAAGAGAAAACATACATCAAGAGCCTTAAATATCCATAGTTTATGGAAAGTAGAGGTTCACAATTTACAACAAGTATCTAAAAGATTATGATAAAGAAAATTGGCAATAATTTCAATACTAATAAAAATGCAAGCATATGCTTTATTTAAATACTAGGCAGTTATAAACATTTTAAGATATTTGATGTTCAGTACCTACTAGGGAACAAAAGCCAGGTATACATGGATATACACATGTCATCAAGCAACATGGGTCATCTGCTTCTTTCTCCCATTCAACCATTTCCCAAGAACACATACAAACATTGATACACACACAAAAACAATTTTATAGTAAAATTAAGTGGTGGTTATTGCTGTGCTTGAAGCATTAAAATTCTAAACTGTTTACTTATAAAATGCTTTAATAACATAGAGTTCACATTACATAACATCTCTAACACCCAGTCTAGAAAACTTGTTAAAAATTAACTAGAATAAAAGATAGTGTCAAACATTACTTCTACATAGATCACATCTAGGCACTGATCCTTAAAACACTGAAGGCTGAGTGCAATTCAGTACCTTCAAACCATTTACTAATTAGTACATTAAATCAAGTATTTATATATTTTAAAAAATAAAAAAATAAGTTACCAGATGGTGATCCACTTTAGAAGAAAAAGAATCCTTAAGATATTAACTAATTAGAATTAAGATTCACAAGTTATCACTTTGTGTCCAAACTTAAGTACCATAATAACTCTGGATCAGCAGTCTTCAACCCAAAATTTTGGAGCCTCCTGGAGGCCCCATCAGTTCATGACAAATAGGTGGTAAAACAATTAAAACAGTGACAGATTTTATTTTGGGGGGGCTTCAAAATCACTGCAGATTGTGACTACAGTCATGAAATTAAAAGACCCTTGCTCCTTGGAAGAAAAGCTATGAGAAACCTAGACAGCATATTTAAAAGCAGAGACATTACTTTGCCAACAAAGGTCCATCTAGTCAAACCTATGGTTTTTGCAGTAGTCATGTATGGATGTGAGAGTTGGACCATAAAGAAATCTGAGTGCCAAAGAATTGATGCTTTTCAACTGTGGTGTTGGAGAAGACTGTTGAGAGTCCCTTAGGCTGCAAGGAAATCAAACCAGTCAATCCTAAAGGAAATCAGTCCTGAATATTCATTGGAAGGACTGATGCTGAAGCTGAAGCTCCGATAGATACCTTGGCCACCTGATGAGAAGAACTGACTCATTTGAAAAGACCCTGATGCTGCGAAAGATTCAATGCACAAGGAAAAGTGGATGACAGAGGATGAGATGGTTGGATGGCATTACCAACTCAATGGACATGAATTCAAGCAAAATCCGGGAGTTGGCGATGGACAGGGAAGCTTAGTGTGCTGCAGTCCATGTGGTCACACGGAGACGCATGTGACTAAGTGACTGAACTGGGGGATTAGGTTCTAACATTACCATGTGAGATATCTGGATCTGATGCCAAGTAATGTGATTCTAATGTGATCTAGGCTAGAACCATATCTGAGTTTTAACCCCCATTTTCTACCTCCTGTGAAAGTCTACTACCTTCCCTGAGGGATCAGTGTAAAGCTTTCATCTGTCAAGAGAACACTGTGACAATACTTCTTTTTATTTGGAATGGTGTATCTGCATTTGGTGGATCTTAAAACACTGACACATTGCAGTTTGATCTATGGCCACCAGGACTGTAGACTCAAGTTGCCTCAAGGGGGAAAAAAAAAAGTGAACAACAAAAAATACTACATAGGGCCTGGAAGAAAGAGGTGGCAGCTTCCTTAAAACGCAGCTTCTACTGTCACCACCCCAGACCACACAAGATCTCCCTCATCATAGCTGCTTCTTACTGAAGCCTTCTCTACTCCTCTCTATACTACATACTGCTTTCTCTAGTGACTCAGTTGCTATTGCCATGTATATTTTGATTGGCCAAGTCGATTCTGTGCTAGGTCAGTCTCACTAGCCTACAGATAGGCTACTCTTGGCTCAGGTGCTCAGCACCAGATACTTAGCTAGGGCAACTCAGCTAGGGCAGTGGAAGCCCTCACAAGTCACCTAGTCTCCACCTGGATGAGCAGGGGAGGTTCCCCTAGAAGGCAATCCAGAAGGATGCAGACAGCAACATGACTGACAGATCTAATAAAAACAGGGGAGATAGTACAAGGCATTTAGGGCATCACTGGATGTTCAGTTCTAAACTAGCAATTCTTACAGTAAACATGACCAACTTTAACTAGTAAAACTAGCTTTACCAGAATGTGTTCCATGAACTCATCGTGTTTATGAGAATGGTGCTTCCAGGATCATGAATATAACTAAGCAGTTATTTCTGCCTTCCCATTAAAGGCACAGGTTATTTTTGTGAAGTACTCATGATATTTAATTATACAGAGGTTTCAAGTCAATAGTACAGAATTGCTCTGCCAGCTCTTTTACAAGAGTTTCAGAAGCTAATTTCTGAAAGACTTTCTCATTGTCAAATTATGAACAATCCTTCACCTTGTTGTTATGAATTGAATTCTCTTATCTATAGTATGCAATAAGTTGCACAAGTCCTTCTAACTTTTTATAACAAGTTATTTCTTGCTTCATTAGCACTGTAGATTATATTGTAAATGCAAATCCTCAACCTTCCATTTAAAGACCAGCCAGTGTAAGTTATCAGATCATAGAGAAAGATTATGACATACTAGCATACTGATGCATCACTTTTAAGTTTTCACACCTCATTACAGTCAAAGTTTAAAAAAGATCAAGCATAGTCTCTTTTTAACCATTTGATTTCAAATAGTTCATCTTTACAATAATAAAGAAGTAAAATTCTACTGCAATTGTAATATTTGGTAAATTGTACAAGTGCATTTACTAAATGCATTTTGACAATGCAGTAGTTCCAAAATAACTGTTAATGTTATTAAAAAGTTGTTAAAGACTTTGGCCTTTAATGACCAATTTACAATAGATATAGGACACAGAGGAAGGGGCTTTCAATCAGTAAAATCTATACCGTAGTACTCAAGGACAACCAATGGGTTTCACAAACAACAATAAAATAAAGAGGAGAGTAAAGATCTATAGATCCTGAGAAAGACTCAAGGAGCAAATTTACCAACTGCAATTTATGGACTATATTTGAATCCTCATTTAAAAAAAAAAAAAAAACACAAAAACACAAAAAAACTGTTGACCATTTGAGATTAGAATTTGACCACTGCATGTTTGATGATACACAAGAGTAATCCAATTTTTTTGATTAATGTTGAAACAACATTTTTCTGTTTCCACAAAGACAAGCTCTATTATCCAGCAACAGCTTACCTAAGAGCTCTCAAATTGCACTATGAACTTCAGTCAAGTGATCCGACAGAGGTTGCCTAATACTTTAACATTTGCTAAGGCATCAAACAGGAGTTCTCTCACTAAGTTATTTCTATCTGGTTGCTTCTGTAAATGTCTGCTCGTGTCCAGTACCATCTGGTAGAAGAGGTGTTCCAAGAAGTCCTGCTACAGAAAGGTACTCGTCTTCCCTATTGAACAGTTATTTAAAAAAAAAAAAAAGCAAAGAAAAAAATAAAACACACTATCTAATTTACTAGCTTTTCATGTCTGCAACCAACTAAAATATATACACATTTATCTGTGTAAAGCTTTATAATGAATAACTGAGTTAGTTATCAATGATGAGTTCAGTTTAATGTTTTAAGCTATATACAAAAGCTATTCAAATTCTGAAAAAGACATCAAAATCAAAATCTCCTCTTTAAAATTCAGAATGGAGAATCAAACTAATTCACTTGCTCAGGTCACAACCATAGCTACAGTTCAGATTCAAGTCATAAATCATCATTTTTTCAACAAAATTGTTGCTTATTTAAAAGCTGTCTGTAAGATCTATCATCTCATTTTGGCTACAAAAGAATAGAAGAAAACAAGTTCCAAGATAATTATATATTAAACATAATTTCTAGTAAAATGCCATCTGGGTAGCTTCAGAAGAAGGTTTCAAGAAATAAATGGTTAACTTTCTAAACTGTTACTTTATCTGGTGACTACAAATCCACTGTCATAGAATAGTAAGTCTGCCATGACCCAGAGGTGTTATCTTGACTAGGCCACTGCATGTCTCTGGTCGTCAGCTTTATCAAGTGCATGACAGGTGGTTAGATGATTTTTAAGGAAACTTACAGCACAAAATTGATTCTGTATAGTAATATTTAGGTAATTAAATACTTTGTTACATTTCATTGTAAAAACATGATTTATTATGGAATAATATTCCAATTATAGTCTTGATTATGTTGATTAGTTCAACCCTCATCTTCTACAGATTGCAGTAATGCAGCAGACACTAACTTTCCCCAACAGTCTTTCCATGAAGTGGCTGGGATGACCTTTTGAAGAAAATGTCATGCTTAAAATCTTTCTGTGGCCTCAACACTTGTAGGATCAAGTCCAAACCCCCTTAGTATGTAGCATGAAGCACATTGCATTCTGTCCCCCACCTTTACCATCTTTACCATCTCTCTTTACCTTGCTCCTTTTATATGGTCTTCACAAGCTGGAGTCAAGATTGCCGGGAGAAATACCAATAACCTCAGATATGCAGATGACACCACCCTTATGGCACAAAGTGAAGAGGAACTAAAAAGCCTCTTGATGAAAGTGAAAGAGGAGAGCGAAAAAGTTGGCTTAAGCTCAACATTCAGAAAATGAAGATCATGGCATTCGGTCCCATCACTTCATGGGAAGTAGATTGGGAAACAGTGGAAACAGTATCAGACTTTATTTTGGGGGGCTCCAAAATCACTGCAGATGGTATTGCAGCCATGAAATTAAAAGACGCTTACTCCTTGCAAGAAAAGTTATGACCAACCTAGATAGCATAGTCAAAAGCAGAGACATTACTTTGCCAACGAAGGTCCGTCTAGTCAAGGCTATGGTTTTTCAGTAGTCAAGTATGGATGTGAGAGTTGGACTGTGAAGAAGGCTGAGCACCAAATAATTGATGCTTTTGAACTGTGGTGTTGGAGAAGACTCTTGAGAGTCCCATGGACTGCAAGGAGATCCAACCAGTCCATTCTGAAGGAGATCAGCCCTGGGATTTCTTTGGAAGGAATGATGCTAAAGCTGAAATTCCAATACTTTGGCTACCTCATGCGAAGAGTTGAGTCATTGGAAAAGACTCTGATGCTGGGAGGGGTTGGGGGCAGGAGGAGAAGGGGACGACAGAGGATGAGATGGCTGGATGGCATCACGGACTCGATGGACGTGAATCTGAGTGAACTCCGGGAGTTGGTGATGGACAGGGAGGCATGGCGAGCTGTGATTCATGGGGTCGCAAAGAGTCGGACACGACTGAGTGACTGAACTGAACTGAAATGTAACTTGAAGCAAGGATTGTTAATTCTTTGTCAAATATATGAATAAAAAAGAGCCACAGGATATAACTAGTAAAGTTAACAGAAGTTAACTGTATTTATAAATTTCCCATGAATTCAGATTTTGGCCTTACTGTTTTAGTTCATTTCAGTTGCTCATTCATGTCTGTCTTTCTGCAACCCCATGGACTGCAGCACATCAGGCTTCCCTGTCCATCACCAACTCCAGCAGCCTACTCAAACACATGTTCCCTGCATCGGTGATGCCATCCAACCACCTCATCCTCTGTCATCTCCTTCTCCTCCTGCCTTCAATCTTTCCCAGCATCACGGTCTTTTCCAATGAGTGGGTTCTTCGCATTAGGTGGCCAAAGTATTGGAGCTTCAGCTTCAGCATCAGTTCTTCCCATCAATATTCAGAACTGATCTTCTTTAGGGTTGACTGGTTGGATCTCCTTGCAGTGCAAGGGACTCTCAAGAGTCTTCTACACCACACTTCAAAGCAACAATTCTTCAGCACTCAGCTTTCTTTATAGTCCAACTCTCACATCCATACATGACTGCTGGAAAAACCATAGTTTTGACTAGATAGACTTTGTTGGTAAAGTAATGTCTCTAATTTTTAATATGCTATCTAGGTTGGTCATAGCTTTTCTTCCAAAGAGCAAGGATCTTTTAATTTCATGGCTACGGTCACCATCTGCAGTGATTTTAGAGCCCCAAGAAATAGTCTGTCACTGTTTCCATTGTTTCCCCATTGATTTGCCATGAAGTGATGGGGCCGGATTACTGGACCTTAGTTTTCTGAATGTTGAGTTTTAATCCAGCTCTTTCACTCTCCTTTTTTACTTTCATCAAGAGGCTCTTTAGTTTGTCTTTGCTTTCTGCCATAACGGTTGTATCACTTGCATATCTGAGGTTATTGATATTTTTCCTGGCAATCTTGATTCCACCTTGTGCTTCATCAAGCCTGGGATTTTGCATGATATACTCTACATATAAGTTAAATAAGCAGGATGACAATATAAAGCCTGGCCTAATTTACTGTTTAGAAAATAACAAAGTCAGTCAGTGTTTCATAAAATGTAGGAAATGATCTTGCCAATATATTCTAAAATAATCTTATATAATAACCTGGAAGGAGAATATATTTGTTCTCTTAGTCTAATTGTCTTGCTATGATATTCTTGTCAATCTACTATCTTCAAATGCAGCTAGTTTGCCTTTTCAAAAGATTTAATATAAATTTATTTTTAAAATATACTACCTACTACAAAGCAAATTATGTTCTGTACACCAGGATACAGCAGTGAACAAGTCTAGGGAAAGAGCAGAGACAGCAGGGGCTGAGTGGACGTGTGCTCCGCTAGAACAGGAGTGGGGTCAGCTAGGCCTGAGTGGCATAAGCAAGTGAAAGGAGTGAAATCACAGGGAGTGGAGCTGGGGTTTGTGGTAAGTGTTGGGAGAGTTCAGGTAGGACTTAGAGCAGTTATCAGTTATATTCACTCCTTTCAAAATTTCTCATATTCACAGTAACCCTAGGAGGTAAGTATCACTCTATTTGAGAAAAAGAAAACAGATTAAGGTAAACATAAGTTACAAATTGTATAAAAGGTAGTAGTGAGATTGGTCCTCATGGTATGCATCAGGGTTCCCCAAACCCCAGTTAGGACCCTGTTAAGCAAGCAAAGCTTCATTTGTATTTACTGCTGCTCCTATCACACACATCTGCCCTGGTCTATGGAAAAATTGTCTTCCAAGAAACCAGTTTCTGGCGCCAAAAGGTTGGGGACCACTGGTCTATATAACCAGCTAGATCTATGTATTTTAGATATGTATTTAAAAATATTTTCAGGAATGGACTAATATTAATATTTTAAGCATCCTATTATGTAGGTTTCAGGGCTTTCCTGGTGGCTCAGTGGTAAAGAATCTGCCTGCCAATGTAGGAGATGCAGGTTCAATCCCTGGGTTAAGTAGATCCCCTGGAGAAGGAAATGGCAACCCACTACAGTATTCTTGCCTGGATAATCCCATGGACAGAGGAGCCTGGAGAGCTATAATCTGTGGGGTCGCAAAAGAGTCAGATATGACTTAGCAAGTAAAACAACAAGTTATCTTGGCTTTTAAGTACTTTTTAAACTGAAAATAAGTCATTTCGTTTCTTAATAGGAATTTAAGACCTATTGCAAAGATAAGGTGGGCCCAGAAATGAAGATTTTAGTCAAATAAAAAAGAAAACAAGGTTGCAATGTTTTCCTATCACATTCTCCACTGTATTAATTGATATTTAGTAAAACTCTAAGAGATCTGGACAATAAAGAAGGCAGAGCACTGATGAATTGATGCTTTCAAATTGTGGTGCTGGAGAAAACTCTTGTGAGTCCCTTGGAAAGCAAGGAGATCAAACCAGTCAGTGTTAAAGGAAATCATCCCTGAATACTCTTCAGAAGGACTGATGCTGAAGCTTCAATAATTTGGCCACCTGATGCGAACAGGTGACTCACTGGAAAAGACCCTGATGCTGAAAAAGATTGAAGGCAGGAGAAGAGGGTGACAGAGGATGAGATGGTTGAATGACAATGCTGATTCACTGGACATGAACTTGGGCAAACTCCAGGAGATGGTGAGGGACAGAGAAGTCTGGGGAGCTGCAGTCCACAGGGTTGCGAAGAGTCAGACACAACTTGGGAGACTGAACAACAACAAAAAATCATAGAGGAGAACCAAGATGGACTTCATGGTTTTAGTAAGTCAATGGAACTGAGTCAGTCATGACCAGACTTGCTCTTTATGTTACACTTTACAGCAAGCCTCTGAATTTAGTGGTGCTAATTTTTGGACTGCCATTTGTGTTGAGCATATCCCTTATTTTTTGAGGGGGGGGCATGCAGATATTTTGTCATAAAATTTGAGGAACTACTATTCACCTTAAATGTTCTTAAAAGGAAAGCAATATGCACCAATAAAATAGTAAGGCATTAAGGGGAATTAAAACTACTAGAGAAACTGCTAAAAATTGCCTCCCTACCTTTTCAGATAAAATAAATGTGTAAAATGAAAGCATAAGTTCCTGAAGGATATTAAAATTCCATTGAATGTACTAGTCATAAGTTTTAAGTGGATCATTCGGAATTCATCCTTTGTGTTGTAATAAATATAAGGAGTGCAGTGAACCACTACACCTTGTTCACTCATAGCATAACCGTTACATAGTTACTAGCTATTTTTAAAACTTACCATGAAAAGTTTCTAATATACATACATATAAAGCCATTACTATATTTGTATATTCCCAATAGCAAAAAAGAGTGATTTACAGCTTGCTCATTAATATGTTCTTAGTTTAAAACAATCAACAAGATTGTTTTGAATTTTCAAAACACTTAGAGACTTCATAAGCAAGTATTAACAAGGAAAGTAAATGTTGCCAGTCTTCCAGATAGCGTACAAGCAGTTTCAAGAATTGAATTATGGAGAATTAACTAGATAAATCAAGCTGAAACTAGATTTACCACTGGTAATAAGATTTAATCTCTACTGGAAAGAGCCAGAAGCAGGCTTTTGATGGAACCTCAAAATAAGCCCAGGTCACACCTGTTGTCTAGAACCCACGAGCAGCAGTACTACCTTCATCCACCATGTCCAAATAAAATGAGTGCTGGCAACACTTAACTTTCTAAAATATTAGAAATTATAAAGGGCATTTAAATGAATACCATGAAAGAGAAATTCACTCAGTCGTGTCCGACTCTTTGTGACACCATGGTCTATACAGTCCATGGAATTCTCCAGGCCAGAATACTGTAGTGGGTAGCCTTTTTCTTCTCCAGGGGATCTCCCCAACCCAGGGATTGAACCCAGGACTCCCACATTGTAGGCAGATTCTTTACCAACTGAGCTATGAGGGAAGTCGAATGAATGCCATAACTACTTTTTAATTTTTTTTCAAAATCTTGTTTTTTTATTATTATTTGAGTACTTCAATGTGTCAAGTCTCTTCCTTCTCTTTTCTTCCTAATTAACTCCTGTGAAATAGTAACTAAATCTTCCCTTGAGGAAATCAAAGCCAAGTTCAGCCAACTTGCCTTCATGTATTGTTCTGGTCAGGCTCTCCCAACAAAAACAAAGATTGGGTGACTAAGATAATAGAAATGTGTTCTGGTTCTGGAGGCTACAAGTGCTGGATCCAGGTTCTGATCAGTTTGGTTCTTGGTGAAAACTCACTTCTTGGTTTAAAGAAGTCTGCCTTCTCAATATGCCTTCACATGGCCTTTCTATTTCCGGGGGTTGGGGGAGAGCGTGTTCATGTTGGTGAACAGACAGAGCTCTCCAGTGTCTCCTTCCCTAAGAACACTAAATCGGTGAATCAGGGTTCTACCCTATGACCTTATTAAACCACATTTACTTTTTTGGAGATCCCATCTCTGAATACAGCTACATGGGGACTAGGATGTCAACATATGAATTTTGTAGGGTCACCAATATTCAGTCCATAACACCTCAGTTACACTGCCAGTAAATTTATACCTTTTCAAAACACTTAAACATTAAAAATCAGTTACCAAATAATTTTAGTGTTAATATTTCATTAGAGACTGAGATTAAGTGAGATATCTTTAAGAGAGCCACAGACATTAGACGGGGGGAAAAAAAGAACTGTAGATCTTGAGCCAAATTACCATAATACATTTATCAGTCACTTTTCCTCAAATAAAGTAGGGTATAATAAATTTCTATGATAAATGCTATACATAATACAGAAATGTAAGAGGTAATACAGGAAAGTAATTCAATCAAGAGTCAAACTTGCACAAATCAGACTGTATTTTAAATCCCAAACAGACTTCTGGACTAGGGATTCAAGATAAAACATAAATCCAAATAGTTGGGCTGTAAGTATGTTAGCCTACAAATTCTAAAATGAAGGGCTGAGTCACTTATCTATTTGAGATCAATAAGACAACTGAAGAGGATAAAAGTTGTGAAGAAACAGGAAGTATAAGCCTCAATGACATCAAAAGGATAATCTTCCTAGGGTAATTAAGAGGTAAAGAGTGAGTTTGCCCATATTAGCCTGCTGCTTGAACATGGGGAATCAAAGATTTTTCGCAGATTGATAAGACCATATAAGAGACTAAACAGCTTAGAAGAGGAGAATATACACCTGTGAACCACAAACTGCTTCCTGATTCCTCCAGGCATGACACAGCACAGCGTCTCCAGCATTATCACCTTCCCCTCGAGCATTAATCACCCATAGACACAAACTAGATCAGGTTCAGACAAGTAATTTAACACACTGTAGGCACTGGTCTTGACAAGCAAACATCCCCAAACCTACTTCAGGTGGACCTGTTTTTAATGCTGACTTTACCAAATGATATTCACTGCATACCGAATGAAACCTACATATTTTTCATCTAAGTTAAAATAAGAGTTGAAATGAATATTGCTACAGCAGACCATCAGCCCAGTAGGATGGGCTATTTTTATTTTTAAACAGGATTCAAGAGACTAGAAAAGGATACGGTGAACATTTTGTGAAGTCTAGCAACCAGAATTTAAGCTTCAGCTTGTCCTCAAGCCTCATTTGCATATGATATGTGTGTTTAGTCACTCAATCTTTGCAACCACATAGGGTAGCCTACCTACCTCCTCTCCAGGCAGGAATATCAGAGTGGGTTGCCATGCCCTCCTCCAAGGAATTTTCCCAAGCCAGGGATTGAACCTAGGTCTCCCACATTGCAGGCAGATTATGAACTGAGCTGTACGGGAAGCCTTGAGTATGACCTGGACAAGTCTTTAAAGCTCACCATCATCATACATCTTGATGCTTCCTTATTCACATCTGGTCAAGGATCTTCTAAAAGCACCATGATGAAAGAAATCAAGAAGTCTAGTGACTCATTTAAATAACACTGAAAAAGAGATTTAATCTTTGTAGGTTGGATTCTTCAATTACCGATTCAAGGGTTGAACACTAAGGTCAGTTTTGGATTATATGTAATCCTAGGAGTTTAGAGATCAAAAATGTACCACCCTCCATTTATATATGAACACTGAATGCCAAACAGACCAGGACAGACCTATAACTATGAAACGAAGCACAGGAACAAATCTGACCCTGTCAGATATAAGCTTTTAGAAGGCTGAACAAGGAGGCTCAGAAGTTGCTTTAAACTAGCATGCTTACATGCTCGTAGGCACTAAATAAATCCAAGGTAGGTAACATTTTCAAGCAATCTCCTATTTGCTTGAAAAAATAGCTATTAGGGAGGGATTTATTCTTCTTATGCTTTGAGATTAACCAAAAAAGTTTAGGGCTTCCCTTGTGGCTCAGATTATAAAGAATCTGTCTGCAATGCAGAAGACCCAGTTCCATTCCTGGGTCAGGAAGATCCTCTGGTGAAAGGAATGGGGCTACCCACTCTGGTATTCCTGCCTGGAGAATTCTGTGGACAGAGAAGCCTGCAGGGCTACAATCGGGTTGCAAAGAGTCAGACACCACTGAGCAACTAACACTTTTATAACACCTTCACTTTCTCACAAAAAAAAAAAGTTGAACATTGTTTCAGAAGTTTAATCCTTTTATTAAAAAGTGATAACATTTGTGATACTACTGAGACTCATCTTTGGTAAGAATGCACACTAAATAATTATAATTCCTTAAAAAAAATCTAGTCATAAAACAGACACATCAAGCTATAATAAATTACATTTACTCAAAAGTTACAAGGGGATAATCAGCATCACCCATGATCCACACAGTCAGCACTGATTATGGTCCTGCTGTGAAAACTACTTAAGGGCAAAAAAGATTCCGTATCATATCAAATTGTGAGATTATATTAAAATCCTTAAATGTAGAACAATACACACATTATAAAAATGGACCCCAATGTAAGGCAAACATACAGGGTAACTAAACAAACTCTAGGTGAAAATGTAACCATTTGATTTTCATTCTCAGACTTCAGACTAAACTACAACAAAAAAAATACAACCCACGTTTTCCCACAACACTAAGTGTGAGCCATGCATTATTTCTTTAAAACGTACTTACAGTTTCTAGAAGCTCAAATTGCCTCAGAGTGCTCTGCTGCTGCTGCTAAGTCACTTCAGTCGTGTCCAACTCTGTGCGACCCCATAGACAGTAGCCCACCAGGCTCCCCCGTCCCTGGGATTCTCCAGCCAAGAACACTGGAGTGGGTTGCCATTTCCTTCTCCAGTGCATGAAAGTGAAAAGTGAAAGTGAAGTCGTTCAGTCGTGTCCGACTCTTCGTGACCCCATGGACTGCAGCCTTCCAGGCTCCTCCGCCCATGGGATTTCCCAGGCAGGAGTACTGGAGTGGGGTGCTATTGTCTTCTCTGCAGAGTGCTCTAGTTTATTCAATACATGTTACAGATCATGGCCATCAACTCAGAGCGTTTTTAAGGGAACTGTTAACCCACTGATTCTCAGTATATGACTGAACACCCCCATAGGAAAAAGAGCAACATGTGGAGACACTTTTGGTTGTCATACTATGTGTCTGGAGGAGCGTGAGAAGGCAGGTATGTTACCTGCATCTAGTGCAAAGAGAGAAGAGAAGGGATGCTTTTAAACATCTTACAATGCAGACAACAGCCCCCTCCACAATAAAAAATGCCAAGAGTGCTAAAGCTAAGAAAACTTAGCTTACCAAGTTAAGCTGACTTAAATTACCAAATTACGTTCAGATATGGAAATCTGTGCTAATACAGCAGACACAGTAGTAACTGCTAAAACTCAAAGAAGAAAAGCATGGATTTTGGAGTTCCAGGAGCCTGGGTTCAAACTGCAGACTCAACATTTTCTAATAATGCAACTTTGGACAAACTGCCCAACTGTTCTGTTCCAATACAGAACTAATTCTACTTCTCTCAGTTATTCTGAGGAGTAAATGAGATGGATAAGCAACGTGGCCAGAAAAGTGACCAGAAATCAATGGAGGTAGAATTAAAAACATGGGAATGTGCCAGCACAGAGAAACCTAAAGAAACATGACAACTAAATGTAATACCATATAACGGATGGGATCCTGGAACAGAAAATGAGTATCAGGTAAAATCTAAGGAAATCTAAATAAGTTATGGACTTTAAGTTAATAATCATATTTCAATATTGTTCATTACTTATCACACACATATTGATGTAAAACATTAGTAAAAATTTGGATGTGAGATATAAAGAAACATACTGACTTCATGACTTTTATAAGTTTAAACCTATTCTAACATAAATTTATTAAAAGAGGTATTTCTATGCTTCTTCCTTCCTTAGAACTCATCTGCATAGTCCTCACTAAATGAATTTTCCTTTTACCTGCTCTAACCACCTGGATAGATGGTGGTATCCACCTCCAAACAGTATTCAGTCTGCTAAAGACTATCAGGACACTGGAGGCTAGATGTGGCAAGGCATAGGGTTTAACTCTATCAGAACATATGTTTAGTCCTAAAACATTTAGGATATAAGAGTTCTAAGAATTTTTCCAAAAGAGTTTTAATATTACACCAGGCTTCCCTGATAGCACAGATGGTAAAGCGTCTGCCTACAATGCAGGAGACCTGGGTTCAATCCCTGGGTCAGGAAGATCCCCTAGAGAAGGAAATGGCAACCCACTCCAGTATTCATGCCTGGAAAATCCCATGGACTGAGAAGTCTGGTGGGCTACAGTCTATGGGGTCGAAAAGAGTCAGACACGACTGAGTGACTTCACTCTTTTATTACAGGATTGTCAAGACAAAAGAACTACATTGATTGGATAGTAAGCAGAAACTCATGAAAACAAAAGTAAAAAGTGATATGGGTGTTAAAACTGGGTGCCCTGAGTAGAAAAACCTTCTTATCTGTGATCAAGATTACAGCAAATTTATTGAATATTGTTTCTGCTAATTCAAAGTTTACCTATCCTTCTAGGTGGTATTAGATTTTATGCTGAAGACTGAGATCGCCTCTGAAAACAGGTAAAGGCTGCAGATGGTTAAAATAAGTAAAGTAAATCTCTACTAACAAAAACAATTAAGTGCTAATAAACAAAAGTACTGGCCCCTGTTTAAATCAAACAACTTAATGAGAGCATATGGGATTACTTTGAGCTCTCTAAAAAAGTGATTCCAGGCAACAGAAGAATTCAGTTACAGTGCAAAGGAATAACAAAACAACATAACATTTTTTGGTTGTATCTGTCCACATTTTTTTAAAAAGTATCAAGTGACTTTGAAACATTGGCTGAAGGTTAAAGAAGACGTTTTTTAAAAACTTTTTTTAAAAATTGAGGTATAATTGTTTTACAATGTTGTACAACAAAGCGAATTAACTATATGTATACATATATCCCCTCCCTCTTGGCGGTCCCTCCTACCCCACCCCCCATCCCACCCTCTAGGTCACCACACAACACTGAGTTGAGTTCCCTGCGCTGTACAGGCTTTTTTTGTTTTTGTTTTTGTTTTCACCTAATCCATGCCCCTGGTTTTTACAGCCCCTTTAGGGGTACAGAAGAGTTACAAACAAGAGAATTAAAAGTGCAAAGCCACTTGACACAACACACAGAAAAGGAGCAGTAAGAGTTTTGACTTGAATCACATCTGCCTAAAATAAGGTGAAGTCCTAACCTAGGTGACTGTGAATGTGATGTTATCTGTAAATAGGATCTTTGCAGAAGTAATCAGTTAAGTCATTACACTCATCCCTAACCTAAGGGTACTGCTGCTGCTGCTGCTGCTAAGTCGCTTCAGTCGTGTCCGACTCTGTGAGACCCCATAGACGGCAGCATAAGAGAAAAGACAGACAGGGAGAAGGCAACAAAATGACAGAGGCAAAGATTGTCATGACATCTTCAAGGGAAGGAATACCAAGGACTGCTGAAAACACCCAGAAGGTGAGAAGAAGCAAGGAAAGATTCTCCCCTAGAGCCGTCAGGGGACCTGAGGCCTGCTGACTCCTCCATTATGGATTCCTAGCTGCCAACACTGGGAGTCAACAAATCTGTTGTTTTAATATACCAAGTTTATGGCACCTTATTATAGCAGCCCTAGGAAACTAACACAGTAAGGAACTCAGAAATATTGGCTTTCACTACTGTGTCACCAGGACTGTGACAAGCAGCCAAATATAGCAGAGGGCCAAACAAATGCCAGCAGGTAGCGAGTCTAACTGTAGCAAGCAGAACAGGTGAGAAATTATAGTGAGCCCTCCCTGCCCACTCTACCTGGTGTGAAGGGGAGAGTAGTCTTTTCTTTGAGTTCAGATCCACTAATTCCCACTTCTACTCCTCCCCTGTAGAGCCATCAGTTTGACTACTGAGCAAATATTCCCTTAGGAATAGCATCTAGGATCCTATTCACAAATGCCCATAACCCAGATTTAGTACTTCTGCTGTTAAAGAGAAAACAGGTGCCATGTTCTCCATTAAATGAAGTCTGGTGATTTTCTTCACTCAGTAAACCTGAAGATTTCTCAACTGTTTGCAACTATCTTTTGAAGAAGTTGAAAATTCTTAAATATTGAATTAAACTTATTCCACAATGCAAAATAAGGTAAAATTCAGAATTCTGCCATCAAGTACTTATATGAAGCTTTCACATGTAAGAAGAGTAATGCCAATATTAAGGTCTTTCTTAAATCAGTACAAATGAAAAGTGATTTTCTTTCCATTTATTATTAGCATTTTGAAGATTTAAAGGAAAATTAGCAACTCAAATGCAAGACTGGGATGCATCTACCTGACCTAGGCCACTACCATTGTTGCCTTGAAAAAGACAGTTTTACTGATAGGTATTCTGCAAAATAAAGCCTTTTGTCAGATGGAGAACACAGTTCCTAGATTACCCCAAACTGTAGCTTCAGAAAGAGAAAGAGTCATAATTAACCTAAAAGAAAAAAAGAGTCAACTGTTATCCGGGCATCCTAACAGTCACATGAATCACATCCATTTACTGAGTTATGGATATGCCAGAACTAAGATTTTTAAAACAGTTCATCTGACTCAATTCATTAATTTGCACATTTGAAGAAACCAAACTCCCGGGTAAAATGTCCCCAAAGATAATATTTAGTTGGTTGATGAAATCTACCAACTTCTCTCTGAATATTCTGTTAGTATTAAAAGTCAAAAACTTCTACAGTACATTGAAATATCGCTTATCCAAAGGAAATGCAAGTAACATTTAATGCCAAGTAACTGTGAAGAGAACTTAGGTCTCTCCCAGGAAGAGTCTGGGGAGAAAAACCTGACACCAGAGTCCTATCAGCCTGGAAAACAAGGTGGATAAGAACCACAACGGGTCTCTAGTCACGTTGGGGAGGAAGCCAAGGTTAAAGGCTGAGACGGGAGTCAAGAGCTCTACAAATTTCAGAAATCCGCGTATTTGGCACAAGAAATGATGCGCAAACTATTCGAGTGCCCAGCACACTGCACACAAAGGCACCATGAAGATCAGTTAAAGTAACATAAGCTGTGCTGAAAGCAACCCACCAGCCAAAAAGGAACTCCATCCGCCTAACTGTGTAAACACCGAACAAGGGGCCTGGCTGTGCCGGATTCCAGAAGTCTCAGAACTGGCTGTTCACTGAGCACTCACTGCGGGCGCGCCCTGCACTCCGCTTCCCGCCTGTCCCGCGCAGGTGCCCCTTCCCGCTTCTCCATCCCCACCAAGCACCTACCCGCACGCTTCTGCACTGGGTCACGGAGTCCTGGGAAGAATTGAGAGATTCAGAGGGGCCCCAGCTCCTGCAGAGCTGTCAGGGCTGCGGCTGCCCAACACCAGCTTCTAAACCCTGCAAAGTTAGTGCTCCATCTATGCCGCCAATTAACCGGTTCCCCGGGTGGGGCTCGGACAAGGCCCCGCCCCGCCCGCAGCGGTTCAAAAGTGGAGGCCGGGACAGGAGCACGTGGAGCCAGAGCTAGGTGACACGTGGGGCCTGCACAGGCGCACATTGGGCTGGAGCACACGTGACTCTAGGGCGCAAAGGGGCTGGCGGCACGTGGAGGCCCCAGCAAGTGCATGTGGGACACGCAGGGTCATTGTCTAGCACGAAGTCAGGCACGTGCCCGCCGAGGGCCGTGGGGACGGGTGCGGCCCCACCCTCCAAGGCTCCTGGTCTCAAGGCTCTTCCCCAGGCAGCCAGGTGTCAGTGTCTCCGCAAGCCTCCCACCCAGCGGGCCTTCATCCCCTGAATGGCCATCACCATCCGCGCAAAGGGGTAAAAGTGCGGTCAGCTCACATGGCCTGGGTTGAAACCTTCCTTGCTAATTAGGACTGGTTAAATGATTTAACCCTTCTGTACTTTCAATCTCTGGGATGCGAAGGTAATACTAATACTCACTTCACGAAGTTTTTTTGTTTGTTCGTTTGTTTGTTTGTTTTTAATGAGAATTGAAAAACTAATCACCATTTACTCACTGGATCTGGAGCATGAGTGCTTAAATGATATCATGGTAATAAATGCACCTAGTTTTTCTTTTGTTTTGTTTTTCACATATTCCTCCCTGTAAAGAATGAACAAATTAGTGTCTGGCCCAGGAGCCCGGGAAAACAATGTTAAAAGTCTGAGGGCAGGCTGCTAAGGAAATCTGTGTGGTCTCCAAAGAGAAGTTGGGGCAGGTTTGTGGATTTCCAGGGCGGGGAAATTGAAGGCAGGGAATCCAGGCTAGATCCACTGCAGGGCAAGGAGACCAAGAATTAGTTCGAAAAGACCAATAATCCAGTTGCCAGAAACTTTCTGACTTTTAAAGCTTGAGAATTTTGTGGTCATTTTATTGACCTATGTATTATAATGTCTTTTCTTAACAAGGAGAAGATTTAAGTAACTTGGTTTAAGTTACCATGGGGTCAAAGTGGGAGCTGATTGGAAAGAGTTCCTAGGTGTGGTTGTTTCAGAGAATACAAATTAAGAGACTGTGCCCCTGGGAGTCATGGTTTAGTGACTGGGACATTGTGGGAGAGGGAACAGAAATATCTGCAGTCATGCTGAAAATGTTGTCAGTCTTTTATTTTAACTGTACTCATTCCTTCTGGTGGTAGTCAAATGGTTCCTTCATAGTGACAGGGTTGACTGTAGTTTCCAGAGAGAATACAACTCAGGACCAGTTTCAGTCACCCATTAGACCAGTTGGCTGTAGTCTGTCCCTTGGTGTTTAACTGAATGAATACATCAGCCCATGATCAAGTACTTTGGAAACAAAAAGTTCATCTCGTTTCTGAAAACAAATCTTGACAAACACTAATGTTGTGTTTTGAAAAGGTAGGTGTTTTATTCCATTCAGGCTGCTATAACAAAACACCACAGACTGAGTGGCTTGCTGCTGCTGCTAAGTCACTTCAGTCGTGTCCGACTCTGTGCGACCCCATAGACGGCAGCCCACCAAGCTCCGCCGTCCCTGGGATTCTCCAAGCAAGAACACTGGAGTGGGTTGCCATGTCCTTCTCCAATGCATGAAAGTGAAAAGTGAAAGGGAAGTGGCTCGGTCGTGTCCAACCCTTAGCGACCCCATGGACTGCAGCCCACCAGGCTCCTCCACCCATGGGATTTTCCAGGCAAGAGTACTGGAGTGGGGTGCCATTGCCTTCTCCGCTGAGTGGCTTATAAAGGACAAATTTATTTCTCATATTCCTGGAGGCTGGAAGTTTGAGATGCCTGGTTAGGTGAAGGCCCTTTTCCAGGTCGCAGACTTTAGCTTGTAACTTCACATGGTGAAAAGGGCTAGAAAGCTATGTGGCAGGCCTCATATGAAAGCACTAATTCCATTCTTGAGTACAGAGTCCAAAAGCCCCACTTCCTAATACCATCACATCAGGCCAGATTTCAGCATACGAATTTGGGGGGACACAAACCTTTAGACCATAGTAGCAGTCTGTCCTCAGTGGTCATTTTGCTAGCTTATATAACAGTTCAAAGAATTTTCCACTAACTCCTGCTGTATTTGCCCCCCTTATATGGCATGTTCTATTTTCTCTCTTTTACCACTCTCCATTCTAAGCAACTTGAAGATGCTATCCAAATCTCAGTTTGCCCCTTTATCACTGGACAGATATTTCATATATTCAGTTAAAGTAACATAACCTCTGTTACTTTATGGTAACTATAAGGTTACCTCTTTCTCTGACCTCCAATGGCAGTTATCAGGTATATTATTATTTAGCTATATGTCATATAGATATATTTTACCTTTTTAAAAAATTAATTTTAATTGAGTATGGTTGCTTTAGAATGTTGAATTAGTTTCTACTTTACAGAAAAATGAATCAGCCATATACATATTTGTAATTAACAGCATTGAATTTTCAGAGCAATTTCCCCCCATTATTAATATCTTACATTTATGTATTACATTTGTTATAGTTGATGTACTAATATTGATACATTATTATTAACTAAAGCCCGTAGTTTGTATAAAGTATTCACACTTACTGTTGCATAGATCCATGAGTCTTGATAAATGCATAGTTGTATGTCTACCATTACAATGTAGAATAGTTTCACTAAGCTAAAAATCCCTCAGATACCCAGTATTCATCCCTTCCTCTCTCCATCCAAGCCCTAGCAACCATTGACTTAAACAGAATGTCATACAGTTGGAATAATAGTATGTAGGATTTTCAGACTGACTTCTTTTGCTTAATAATATGCATTTGAGATTTCTCCCTGTTTTTTCAACACTGAATAACATTCGATTGCATAGATGGGTCACAGTTTATCTGTTTACCTACTGAAAGATATCTTTGCTGCTTTGAAGTTATGACAATTATGAATACTGCTGCTATAAACATTTGGTAAAGCTTTTTGTATGCATGTAAATTTTTTAGCTCCTTTAGGTAAAAATACAATTGCTGGACTGTATGCTAAGGTTCTGTTTAACTTTCTAAGAAACTACAAGACTGTCCTGCAAAATGAATCCTATCTTGCATTTTCACCAGCAAAAATGAGTTCCCACTGTTCTATGTCTTCACCAGCATTTTTGTTTTGTATTTTCAGTTTTGTATTTTAGATATTCTATTAATAACAGGTGTGTAGTGGTATCTCATTACTGTTTTAATTTGCTCTTCTTTAATGATTTTAAATGTTTAATATATTTTCATTTGCTTCTTTGTCATCCATATATCTTCTTTGGTAAGATGCTTACTTTGGTATTTTCTGTAATTTATTGAGTTGTTTGTATTCTTCCTGCTAGGTTTTGAATCCTTCATATAGTTAATCAGTCCTTTTATCAGATGTGTTTTTTCAGATATTTTCTCCCAGTGTGTGACTTTTCTTTTCATTCTCTTTAAAGTGTCTTTCACAGAGCAAAAGTGTTTTATTTCAATGAGGTTCAAGTTTTCTTTTGTTTTTTTTCGTAGTACTTCTGGTTGTATCTAAATCTAAGGGCAATTTTGTTCTTTCCTATAGCTTCTAAGAGTTTGTTTTTGTGTGTGTGTGTTTTGCATTTATGTCTATAATCTACTTTTTTTGGCATAAGGTGTAATGACTGTGTTTACATTTATGATTTTGCGTGTATACATATATGAAGCATCATCTATTGAAAAAGCTGTCCTTTCTCCATTGAACTGCATTTGCTTTCTGGTCAAAGATCAGTTGGAAATATTTCCACAGGTCTATTTATAGGCTCCATTTTCTGTTCCATCTATCTATTTGTCCATTCTTTTGCCAATACAATAGTATCTTGATTAATGTAGCTTTATAGTGTGTCTTGAATTGTGAGGTAGCCTTAACCAGACAAAGCAGAGCTTTGGAAATTATAATGAGGAGTTAGAATTTTATTTTAAATGCAAAGGAAAGCCATGAAAGGGATTTAAGTGGAAAATGACATAATCTAATTTATTTACTTATGTGCTTGTGTGTCATTTTTCAAATCACTTTGGATGCTGTTAGGAGAATGGATAGAGGGAATCAAGAATAGAATCAGGGAAACTGGTTAGGAGGTTTTGAAACAAGTAAGAATTCCTGAAAGAGTCAGATGTCAGATTAGCTAGACATAAATATCTCCTTTAAACATCCCTCATGATTCAATAAGCATGGAATCTGAGCTGAAAATAGAAATGGTGCAGAAAAAGATCTGTTCATAAATTCAGGAATCCAAAGGTAAAATGTGACAGGCAGTGATAGTATAATATTAAGCAGGAGATGCCAGGCTCAGATCATCTCTAATAGCCCACTGCTTAACTGAACTTGTACTCCCTTCCTTAGTGCATTTTACAAGGTGATTAAGTGTAAAGAAATGATCCAAGGTGAGTTAAGAAAGATGATCATCAATTAAATGGTCTCTTTGTCAGATATATACTTAAAGTTATTATTTCCCTTTAAATTAGATGTCTGATTAGTTTTTTACTTGAGAGTTTGATAGGTCCAGTAGCAATATTTAAGGAGGTGGAGTTTCCAATGATATCCTAATGATATCCTGCATTAAAAGCTAAATTCCTTTCCTGTTAGAACAGATTCCTTGCCATTCACAACCTGCCTACCCCGTACCATTACTCTACAGTGTTTTTAACCAACATAATCTTAGCAGGATTAAAATCATGAACAAGTTTGTGGAATACAACAGGAGACTGAAAAAATCTGATGAATTAATTTTTAAAGAAAGAGCAATAGACAGTAGATGGGTGCTTAAGGATGTGGGCTTGGAAACTATACTGCTTATGTTTGAATCTCAGCTCCACGAACCAACTGGTGACCAGAAACAACAAGTTCTTATGTTGACATCACAGTGTCTTCATGTGTAAAATGGAGATGAAACTGACAGCTTCTTAATGTTGCTTTGAGAATTGAGGACTACCTAGAATTCTCAGTCTTTTCATACCCAGCAAAAATAGGAAGCTGACTTGGGGTAAGCTCTACAAGCCTGTTCCACAGCAAGTGATGCAGAGGTAGATGGATTTAATAACCATACTAAAAGCAAGAGTGAGCAAGATATTGCAAGATTCTTCCTTGACAGAAGATGGTTGCAGTATTAGGTATGCATGATGTAATCTATATCCTGCTAAGTAATGACTTAGTAGAGCTTGAGGTATGGATGTGAGAGTTGGACTGTGAAGAAGGCTGAGTGCCGAAGAATCGATGCTTTTGAACTGTGGTGTTGGAGAAGACTCCTGAGAGTCCCATGGACTGCAAGGAGATCCAACCAGTCCATTCTGAAGGAGATCAGCCCTGGGATTTCTTTGGAGGGAATGATGCTAAAGCTGAAACTTCAGTATTTTGGCCACCTCATGCGAAGAGTTGACTCATTGGAAAAGACTCTGACTCTGGGAGGGATTGGAGACAAGAGGAGAAGGGAATGGCAGAGGATGAGATGGCTGGGTGGCATCACTGACTCGATGGACTGAGTGAACTCCGGGAGTTGTTGATGGACAGGGAGGCCTGGTGTGCTGCGATTCATGGTGTCTCAAAGTGTCGGACATGACTGAGCGACTGAACTGAACTGAACTGAACTGAACTGAGGTAGTACAGATGTTGTGAAGTTCCTGGAATCCAAGATCTACAATTCCAACCCATATGGGTACTATGTGTCCCATTCCAATACATCTATTATTAAAATCTCCAGCTCTTCCGTTCAGTTCAATCGGTCAGTCATTTCCGACTCTTTGAGACCTCATGAACCACAGCACACCAGGCCTCCCTGTCCATCACCAACTCCCAGAGTTTACCCAAACCCATGTCCGTTGAGTTGGTAATGCCATCCAGCCTTCTCATCATCTGTCATCCCCTTCTCCTCCTGCCCTCAATCTTTCCCAGCATCAGGGTGTTTTCAAATCAGTCAGCTCTTAGCATCAGGTGGCCAAAGTACTGGAGTTTCAGCTTCAACATCAGTCCCTCCAATGAACACCCAGGACTGATCTCCTTTAGGATGGACTGTTTGCATCTCCTTGCAGTCCAAGGGACTCTCAAGAGTCTTCTCCAACACCACAGTTCAAAAGCATCAGTTCTTCGGCACTCAGCTTTCTTCACAGTCCAACTCTCACATCTATACATGGCCACTGGAAAAACCATAGCCTTGACTAGAAGGACCTTTGTTGGCAAAGTAACGTCTCTGCTTTATAATATGCTGTCTAGATTGGTCACAACTTTCCTTGCAAGGAGTAAGTGTCTTTTAATTTCATGGCTAAGATCACCATCTGCAGTGATTTTGGAGCCCCCCAAAATAAACTCAGCCACAGTTTCCACTGTTTCTCCATCTGTTTGCCATGACGTGATAGGACCAGATGCCATGATCTTTGTTTTCTGAATGTTGAGCTTTAAGCCAACCTTTTCACTCTCCTCTTTTATTTTCATCAAGAGGCTCTTTAGTTATTCTTAACTTTCTGCCATAAAGGTGGTGTCATCTGCATATCTGAGTTTATTCATATTTCTCCTGGCAACCTTCATTCCAGCTTGTGCTTCTTCCAGCCCAGCGTTTCTCAAGATGTACTCTGCATATAAGTTAAATAAGCAGAGTGATAATATACAGCCTTGATGTACTCCTTTTCCTATTTGGAACCAGTCACTTGTTCCATGTCCAGTTCTAAATGTTGCTTCCTGACCTGCTTACAGATTTCTCAAGAGGCAGGTCAGGTGGTCTGGTATTCCCATCTCTTTCAGAATTTTCCACAGCTTTTTGTGATCCACACAGTCAAGGGCTTTGTTATAGTCGATAAAGCACAAATAGATATTTTTTTTCTGGAAATCTCTTGCTTTTTCCATGATCCAGCGGATGTTGGGAATTTGATCTCTGGTTCCTCTGCCTTTTCTAAAACCAGTTTGAACACCTGGAAGTTCATGGTTCACGTGCTGAAGAACTTGCTGAAGCCTGGCTTGGAGGATTTTAAGCATTACTTTGCTGGCGTATGAGATGAGTACAATTTTGCAATAGTTTGAGACTTCTTTGGCATTGCCTTTCTTTGGGATTGGAATGAAAACTGACCTTTTCCAGTCCTGTGGCCACTGCTGAGTTTTCCAAATTTGCAGACATATTGAGTGCAGCACTTTCACAGCATCATCTTCCAGGATTTGAAATAGCTCAAATTTAATTCCATCACATCCACCAGCTTTGTTTGTAGTGATGCTTCCTAAGGCCCACTTCATTTGACATTCCAGGATGTCTTGCTCTAGGTGAGTGATTACATCATCATGACTATCTTGGTTGTGAAGATTTTTTTGATACAGTTCTGTGTATTCTTGCCACTTCTTAATATCTTCTGTTTATGTCAGGTCCATACCATTTCTGTACTTTACTGAGCCCATTATTGCATGAAATCTTCCCTTGGTATCTCTAATTTTCTTGAAGAGATCACTAGTCTTTCCCATTCTACTGTTTTCCTCTATTTCTTTGCATTGATCACTGAGGAAGGATTTCATATCTCTCCTTGCCACTCCTTGAAACTCTGCATTCAAATGGGTATATCTTTCCTTTTCTCCTTTGCTTTTCACTTCTCTTCTTCTCACAGCTATATGTCAGGCCTCCTCAGACAGCCATTTTGCTTTTTTGCCTTTCTTTTTCTTGGGGATGGTCTTGATCCCTGTCTCCTGTGCAATGACATGAACCTCTGTCCATAGTTCATAGGGCACTCTGTTTTTCAGTTCTAGTCCGTTAAATCTATTTCTCACTTCCACTGTATAATCATAAGGGTTTTGATTTAGGTCATACCTGAATGGTCTAGTGGTTTTCCCCACTCTCTTCAATTTAAGTCTGAATTTACAATAAGAAGTTCATGGTCTGAGCCACAGTCAGCTCCCAGTATTGTTTTTGCTGACTGTATAGAACTTCTCCATCTTTGGCTGCAAAGAATATAATCAATCTGATTTCAGTGTTGGCCATGTGGGATTGTCCATGTGTAGAATCTTCTCTTGTGTTGTTGGAAGAGGGTTTTTGCTATGACCAGTGCATTCTCTTGGCAAAACTCTATTAGCCTTTGCCCTGCTTCATTCTGTACTTCAAGGCCAAATTTGCCTGTTACTCCAGGTGTTTCTTGACTTCCTACTTTCGCATTCCATTCCCCTATAATGGAAAGGACATCTTTTTGGGGTGTTATTTCCAAAAAGTCTTATAGGTCTCCATAAAACTGTTCGACTTCAGCTTCTTCAGCATTACTGGTCAGGGCATACACTTGGATTACTGTGATATTGAAAGGTTTGCCTTGGAAACAAACAGAGATCATTCTGTCATTTTTGAGATTGCATCCAAGTACTGTATTTTGGACTCTTTTGTTAACTATGATGGCTACTCCATTTCTTCTAAGGGATTCTTGCCCACAGTAGTAAATATAATGGTCATCTGAGTTAAATTCCCCCATTCCAGTCCATCTAGTTCGCTGATTCCTTGAATGTCGATGTTCACTCTTGAAGGCCCTTCAACCAGAATTGAATAGAAGATACACCAAGAGGAAAACTCATAGAAGGGAATCCATACCATATGACGTTCAGCAGGCTTTCATTATTAGGTTTTATATGAACAGAAACTGACATATCAGCTACTAAAAACCTGATGGCATTGGGTCTCAAGATTTTTCAAAAAACAGCTATTCATACACAGGAAGTATGAGAAGAGCCTCCACTTCCTAGAGAATTTTGTGGAAGTAATAGTAAGTATCACTTTGGTCTGCTAGAATCTTCAGGTCTGACCAAGGTAGCTGATACAAACCCTCTTGTGGTATTAACCTAGTATTTTCTAGAACTAGATAGCAGCATTTGGTCTTAGCTCATTCCAGGTTTTATCACCGTTATGAGAAGACTGGAGACACAAAAAGAAGTCCTTGAATCTCACTTGCCGACAGTCCCAAGCTCATGTATATATAGCTTAGCACTGAGAGATGAGGGTGTTTTTATCTGTACTCTTTCCTAGAGACTCAGGATGGGAAGAAGTTGTTATGGCAAAGTCCATAGGATAGTCCTTCTCTATTAATTGGAGAGATATTACATAGAATGTAAAAGAGTCCTGGTATTTGTAGATTTGCCCATATACCTTCCTATCAGATACAATTGTGTTATTGTGCCATTGTGTATTGTTACCACAGTAACACACTGGGAACTATTGCACAATGGTAATACACCCATGCCCTAGAGTCTTTTCCCATTGTGTCTAATACCTGTATTGGTTTCAAAGGACTGTCATCAGTAATAACATAAAGTGGGTGGCTTAAACAATGAGCATTCATTCTCTCTCCGTTCTGGAGGCTGGTTTGGTTTCCCCTGAGCCCTCTCTCCCTGGCTTGCAGATAGCCACTTCCTCATTCTGTCCTCACATGGTCTCTCCTCTCCTCTGTGTGTACCTGCCCCTGGTCTCTCCTTTTCTTATTAAGACAGCTGTCATAATGGATCAGGGACCCACCATTATGAGCTCTTTTAACCTTAATTTTCTTTCTAAAGGTTCTAGCTCCAAATATAGTGACATTCTAAAGTATTAAGTCCTCAATATACAAATTCTGGGGTGACAATGTTCAGTTCATTACAGTTTCTAAAGAATATGTCAGTTTGATATGCTTAACCTGTCTTTGTGCTGGCCATGGACAAAATACTATCCACCACCTGTATGACATGGAATGAATTCTTATCTCTAGGAAATACTTCTGTTGCAATGGTAGAATAAGACTAATTCTCTGGTAAACTCAAACTTTAACTAAGAGAGTTAAAACTGTTTGAAACACACAAGGTGGGTGATTCTAAGAAGTCTCACCCAGCTTAATAACTTAAGGAAGCTTTGGGTACACTGTGTAAAATTTAACTGCACACCTTAACCCTCTCTTGGCCCTCACCTCTTCATCTGACTCTCCTTGTTTATATCTCCGGCTTTATTCTGAAAATATTAAAGCCTGTTTCTGGCCAACTGAAATAAAGATCCATAGGAACTGAATGTTAGTTATAAATATTTGAAATAGTAAAATTAAGTGACAGCAAGAGTGTTTTTCATATTTTACTGCTTGCCCTGGAAATTCTAAGAAAGAGAAATTTTTACCATGTAATAACAATAACAGCATTATTCAGCACTTACTTTATGGAAGGACATTTTCAAGATCTTTACATGTCTTATCCTATCTTTACAGTAGCACTGTGCTTTCAGTTATATTATTACCCTCATTTTGTGATGAAAAAGTTGTGTAGCAGAGATACTTTAAAAGTTTCTCAAATGTAAAGGGCTAGCTAGAGGTAGGGTTTTAATTAAAATTCAGTCAGATTGGTTAAGTCATTATTCGCCATTTGTGCCTTTTTTCCTACTTATCAAGGAAGACATATTTATATTATTTATCTGTTTTAAAATGCTAATCACATTAATTAGATTAACAGAAAAGCAATGAAAAGAACTTACTCTAAACACGTCAGAATATTTAATAGTGTGTCTTCAAAAGACTGAAATTTCCAAATACGAATGCATATTTATGAAAGAAAAAAGTTTAACATTTGCCGTTCTGAATGCCTGGGATGAAATAAGCTTTGAAAACGGGGAAACGTCAAAGATCTTCAACCAAAGAAATACTGAGAAAATATTTCTGAAAAATATCAAGAGCACTGGTATGTTTGTATTTCCCCCAGACCCCTTTTATTCTGTAGTTATTACTTTAAACTACCTTCTTCCCCTCACACTTGTAATGTCAATTGAGACAGCTTCCACAGCTATCAAAATTCCAGCAAAACTGATTTCACCAGGCTATTTTTTTTTTTTCTTTCTAGAGGCTGGAATAGCAATAGTAGTAGCACAGCCTGATTTCTATTAAATGTGTGGTCAGAGATCATTTTGAATAACAGTCTTATATTTCTGATTTTAAAAAAAAGCAAACCAAATGAGATGTACAAATCAACATGGTGAAAGTGTACACATACACACACACACAAACATACATGCCCTCATTCTTCAGAGTCACATCCTGAGTTACTGTATTTTCTGTACTTGTGTTGAATTCATGACCATTAACATTGTGTTTGAAGAGAGACGACAATGTAAGGCACCAGAATTCTATAAAAATCATCAGAAACTGGAATCTGTTCCAATTGACATGCATGCTATTGCTACAAGCATGAAAATCTTTTTTTAGATATTTTTAAAATTAAAAACATTAACAAACTCATCCTACTGAATTCTGGGTAGTATTTTTCTTTTTTTCTTTTTTCTTTTTCATGTAGAAGAGAAACTGAACCACAATTGTTAGAATAGAAAAAAATAAGTCAAATACTAGACTTGAACCCCAAAGAGAACACTTAAATACCGTCAGAAAATACAACAACTAGTACATTACCTCAGAACCAGAGAAGATTTCAAGGTCTTCGAAATGTGTGTCCTTTAGAGCTGTTTCCTG
This sequence comes from Budorcas taxicolor, assembly GCF_023091745.1. Taxonomy (NCBI): domain Eukaryota; kingdom Metazoa; phylum Chordata; class Mammalia; order Artiodactyla; family Bovidae; genus Budorcas; species Budorcas taxicolor. The sequence goes on along the minus strand of NC_068921.1, from coordinate 62,641,840 downwards.
TTGTTTTGATTTTGATTGTGAATTTCTACCCACTGATCCAGAGAAAAGACAAACCTGAGTAACCTGGCGTGTCGGTATAAATAGAACTGGCATAATGATGCTGGGACTGGTTTCTTTTAAATGGTTTTTAGAAATCCTAAGTAAAATTATTTTTCATTACCTGTTAATATATAGCAGATGTTAAAATATGTGTATATATATAGCAGATGTTAAAATATGTGCATATATATAGCAGATGTTAAAATATGTGTATATATATAGCAGATGTTAAAATATGTGTATATATATAGCAGATGTGCTCACATTCCGTATAGTGTATTGCATGATAATATCCTCACGTGTATCATGAGGTGACTGACTCATGCGATTCCCAAGGTCTCTCTTGGTCCAAAATCCATCTTCCAATTGTCTTAGAATTCAAGAGCCTCATTCCTCATGTGACTCATTTGTGTAAATAATGATATTTTGAGCAGAGCAAGGGTAAACATAACACACTGGATACAAATTCTGCAGTAATGCTATAGCTGCAAATTCATGTTAGGTGAGGTTTTCTTCTTATACATGGGCTTTGATACATCTTTTTTTAATTATTTTTTTCATGCCTGGTCTCTCCTTCCTTCCTGAACCTTCTCCCTAAACTAAAAAAACTACCCCCCTTTTCCTTTGGGTAAAGTGTATATTGCAATATATACTACCTGAGCATAGTATGCACGTATCTAATCTAGTCAGTAATTTACTTATTGTTGTCAATTTACTTATTTTTTAAATTTACTTATTTCATCTTTACTCATTTTCTGCTACTCAGAATGTTCTCTCATATCTTTGAAAAATTGTCTCTGGGTTTGTGCTTCCTATCAAGCCCTGAAAACTTATCCTATTTGCAAGCTATCACAAAGCCAAAATATTTATTATCTGGCCCTTGACAGAAAAACTTTGCTGATTCTTCTTCTAGATCAAGTCTCCTGTGATTCTCAAAGTTAAATTTAAGATAAAGTTAGGTTTTTAAGCTTCAGAGTAGCTTTTATTGGGGGGCAGCACTCTTATTATTATTTAATATCCGGGAAACAGTGGAAACAGTGGCTGACTTTATTTTTCTGGGCTCCAAAATCACTGCAGGTGGTGACTGCAGCCATGAAATTAAAAGACGCTTACTTCTGAAAAGGAAAGTTATGACCAACCTAGACAGCATATTAAAAAGCAGAGACATCACTTTGTGAACAAAGGTCCATCTAGTCAAGGCTGTGGTTTTTCCAGTAGTAATGTATGGATGTGAGAGTTGGACTGTAAATAAAGCTGAGTGCCAAAGAATTGATGCTTTTGAACTGTGCTGTTGGAGAAGACTCTTAAGAGTCCCTTGGACTGCAAGGAGTTCCAAACAGTCCATCTTAAAGGAGATCAGTCCTGGGTGTTCACTTGAAGGACTGATGTTGAAGCTGAAACTCCAATACTTTGGCCACCTGATGCGAAGAGCTGACTGATTTGAAAACACCCTGACGCTGGGAAAGATTGAAGGCAGGGGGAGAAGGGGATGACAGATGATGAGATGGTTGGATGGCATCACCGACTCAATGAACATGGGTTTGGGTTGACTCTGGGAGTTGGTGATAGACAGGGAGGCCTGGTGTGCTGTGGTTCATGGTGTCGCAAAAAGTTGGACACAACGGAGGCACTGAACTGAACTGATTGCTAGGATGTGGCGGTATGTTGTTTTTGTTTTCTGTTTTGGTTTCAGTATTGGATTTGTGTGCTGCTCACTGATCTCCTCATTTTCTTTTGCTATCTTCTCCCCGTCCCCTTGTTTTATTCAGTTCTCTCATTAAATTCTTTGGTTTCATGGAATGTATCGTGTATGTCAAGGCTGTATATTGTCACCCTGCTTATTTAAATTCTATACAGAGTACATCATGAGAAACCCTGGGCTGGAAGAAGCACAAGCTGGAATCAAGATTGACGGGAGAAATATCAATAACCTCAGATATGCACATGACACCACCCTTATGGCAGAAAGTGAAGAGGAACTAAAATGCCTCTTAATGAAAGTGAAAGAGAAGAGTGAAAAAGTTGGCCTAAAGCTCGACATTCAGAAAACGAAGATCATGGCATCTGGCCCCATCACTTCATGGGAAATAGATGGGGAAACAGTGGAAACAGTGTCAAACTTTATTTTGGGGGGCTCCAAAATCACTGCAGATGGTGATTGCATCCATGAAATTAAAAGATGCTTACTCCTTGGAAGAAAAGTTATGACCAACCTAGATAGCATATTCAAAAGCAGAGATATTACTTTGCCGACTAAGGTCCGTCTAGTCAAGGCTACTGTTTTTCCAGTAGTCGTGTATGGATGTGAGAGTTGGACTGTGAAGAAGGCTGAGTGCTGAAGAATTGATGCTTTTGAACTGTGGTGTTGGAGAAGACTCTTGAGAGTCCCTTGGACTGCAAGGAGATCCAACCAGTCCATTCTGAAGGAGATCAGCCGTGGGATTACTTTGGAAGGAATGTTGCTAAAGCTGAAACTCCAGTACTTTGGCCACTTCATGCGAAGAGTTGACTCATTGGAAAAGACTCTGAAGTTGGGAGGGATTGGGGGCAGGAGGAGAAGGGGACGACAGTGGATGAGATGGCTGGATGGCATCCCTGACTCGATGGACGTGAGTTTGAGTGAACCCCAGGAGTTGGTGATGAACAGGGAGGCCTGGCGTGCTGTGATTTGTGGGGTTGCAAAGAGTCGGACACGACTGAGCGACTGAACTGAACTGATGTGCTGATTACTCTTCCTGATTACCCTCTCCTTGGTACTGGGGTGCCTTTGGTGGGCTGTTATTTAGAGCGGATTGCTCCTGGAAACTTGGGTCTGTTGAAGAGAGCACCCCTTACTGTGGAAACCCTGCAACTTCAAAGACGATGGAGTTTGTCTCTAGCTCCTTGCATTTAAGAGCAGGCTGTCAGCTGTCTACATAGGCCCCAGAGAAAACTTCACTGCTCTCCAAAATCCCTGTATTCTCTCAGTGTCAAAGCAGGAAAGACTAAACTCATAAACTTAACATCCATTTATAATTTTTTTAATTGGATGATTTGTTTTCCAACCCATCTAATGCCTTTATGAAGTTATTCTTCACCAGTTTTATCCATGCCCCAGTTGCACCGAACTGCCCAAAGATTGTTAGAGTTTGTCGTGTGATAAAAGGGAAGTTCCATAGAATTGGAATCAGAAGAGAATAGAACCAACTTCAGCCATCATGTTCTAGAATTCTCACATATATCTCAAAAGCCATTAAGCTTATTATTTTAATTTACTTTGGTTAACATTATTTTAGAAAAAAATCAGAGTTTAACAAACATTGAGAAGCTGTGGCTACAAGATCCATTACTTTCTCTAGATACTAATAAGAACAATAACCCAAATCCCTTGAAAACTCATGCTTCTGGTGAAGAAAGACCGTTTAGTTTCCCATATAACCTTCTACCAGAACCCACTTTTAGAGGGTTTTTTTTTAACTTTCTTTTTTTTTTTTTTCCTGTGGTAGAGGAGCTTGTTTAAATGTCACAGCAATTAATATATCATTATGTATCATTCATTTCATCTTATATAAGAAAAATGTGAGAAGTTCCATTTTGATATAAGGAAGGTAATATGCCAAAAATGGAAATAATTTATTTCACTGATCTTCATTCTTAATTAAGAGAATAAGTTTAGCAAGCTCTAGTACTAAGAACATCCAGTCCCATCACTTCATGGTAAATAGATGGGGAAACAGTGGAAACAGTGTCAGACTTTATTTTTGGGGGCTCCAAAATCACTGCAGATGGTGACTGCAGCCATGAAATTAAAAGACGCCTACTCCTTGGAAGAAAAGATATGACCAACCTAGATAGCATATTCAAAAGCAGAGACATTACTTTGCTGACTAAGGTCCGTCTAGTCAAGGCTATGGTTTTTCCTGTGGTCATGTATGGATGTGAGAGTTGGACTGTGAAGAAGGCTGAGCACCAAAGAATTGATGCTTTTGAACTGTGGTGTTGGAGAAGACTTGAGAATCCCTTGGACTGCAACGAGATCCAACCAGTCCATTCTAAAGGAGATCAGTCCTGGGTGTTCTTTGGAAAGGATGATGCTAAAGCTGAAACTCCAGTACTTTGGCCACCTCATGCGAAGAGTTGACTCATTGGAAAAGACTCTGATGCTGGGAGGGATTGGGGGCAGGAGGAGAAGGGGACGACAGAAGACGAGATGGCTGGATGGCATCACCAACTCTATGGACATGAGTTTGAGTGAACTCCAGGAGTTGGTGATGGACAGGGAGGCCTGGCGTGCTGCGATTCATGGCGTTGCAGAGTCGGACACGACTGAGCAACTGAACTGAACTGAGTACTAAGAACAGAGTAGAATATGTTTCCAACTTATTTTCTTTCCAACCGTTTTTTGTTGTTGTTGTTGTTTTTAACCCTGAGAAGGTAAAATATGAATGGAGCATCTTTTACCCTAAAGACAGTACATTGGAAGAAAATGTCAATTTTCTTGAGAGAGTCTCTTGCACTTTCATGTCGTTCACAATATATGTTTCACTTTCTAGTAGCAGACTTTTAAGCTCTAATAGTTGTATCACAATGCTGTCTTTTTATGTGAATTATATCCATATTAGGGCCAAATACCTACAGATAGAGAGTGAGAAAAAAATCCCATGTAATGGATTTGTCATTTTTCCGCTCTAGTTCAAAGCTATATGATTTTCTCTGTCACCATCAATTATATTTCAAACATTTTCAAATATGTTCTCTTTTAGCTCCTATGCAGCCAGAAAACAGAGATAAGGAATGTGGTTTTTAAAGACAGCTAAGTTATCGAAGCAGAAATGCTTTTTTAATTAAATCACTATTCCATACTATGGTGAATTTGAAATTCTCAGTAGTTTTGTGAGGAGCATTTAGCAATACCCAGGGAAACAGTGGTATCAGTGAGACTTTTGCTTTAATACACACTTATACCTCAGCCTTATTAACTGAGAGGGGGCAGCCCAGAGTCCGATTACGTATAGAGGAAGGGTGTAGGTCTCTATAGAGAGATGAGTACCTCCAGTGGCTATTCTTCTTCTCGTTTATCAAAAAGCATCTGTCGTTTTCTGAAACACTTCTTGGAAGGAACTGGATAAAGCTTTCAGAGTCATAGAGGTAGTAACTGTGTACCTCAGATACTTTTCTGTAAAGTTTATGTCCAAAGCATCAACTCTTGGAAGGTGATCCTGCATGGGAGGATTTGACAGAATGTACAAAAGGGATAGAAAGGACCCTTCAACCTTTAATGAATAGAAAACACCTTTCTCAATGCAGAAAGAATCAAGACATGGGAATGATTTTTATCTGTTATGCATGTCACATATTGTTCCCAAAATGATTTTAGCTATCTTACAAGTATGCATACGATGAAAAGTTAAGAGTGCCATTTCAAGAAAAAAAAAAAAAAAAAAAGATGTAGGAACAGAATGGAATTGAAAAAAAAACGAGGGAAAATGTCATAATAACCCACAAGTTTACCAGAGATAAACCACAAAAAATAGATCTGACTTACAAATTTCAAAAGCTTCTAAGTTGTAAAATTTACAACATCCATGAGATACAAACAAAACAATTGCTAAGGAGAACTACACTATACGTCATACTAAAGTCAGACACTGCTTTCTCCTGAGGGTCCTCATGAAAAGGGCGTTGAGATGCAAATGAATCAGATGTCCCCAGAATGTCACACTGTGCTCTCAAGAGCTGAGAATTTCTTTGTTATAGAAACTTAAACCTTTTGAGATAAAGTGCTGTTATGCGATTCATCACTTTTTCTAAAAAAATTCCTCCGGGTTATCTTCATTGGAAAATGTCTTTGTCTGTAGTTAAATATGTGGCATATAGTTGAAATAAAAGAGATACTGCTAAACCTACTTTTAAAAGTAGTCTTATTTTTTTTTTTTTTAAAAAAAGGATCGTATATTTTAATAACATTGGATGCTACTAAATTCCATAATCAGATCTTTCCTCTTAGGAATTCACCTTTGAGTTCGGTCAAGTTTGTAAGTTTACTTTCTTATCTTCCCCAGTTCCTCCCCAGTCCACATAGCCATTACTACTGCCTTCATTCAGATTCCCATCATCTTTAATGTTGATCATTCCTGCAACTGCTTCTAACATCCTAGTTTTGCTGTGTCTGTTTTTACTTTAGTTAATCTTCTTTTTGTGTCCAGGTTGATTTTTCTAAATTGAAAATATGTCTTTGATCATCTTCTGTTCAGTATCTTTCAGTTGTCCCTATAATGATTTACCTGACACTGTATAATGCAGCCTTTTATTTCTTTATTGGAGCAGTTGGAGCATTAATTCCAACCATCAAATTCTTTAGTTTGTCATCCTCAACCACATGTACTTTCCAAATTTTGTCATTCTTTGTTTACACATTTTCTCTTTGCACATCCTATTGTCACAATTTTTAAAAGTCTTTTTTTTTTTTTTAATTTATGTGTGATTATCACCTTCTCTGGAATCACTTTTCTGGTGCGAGCCATATGGATTGGCTCATGATCATGGGTGCCCTGTTAGTCCCATGTGCTTTTTATCTCAGTCCTAACCCTTACCACTCTTGAAGCTCCGTCACTCTTCTGTCTCCCAGGAGTCTGTGAGCCTTCTAAGGAAATGTTAGCTCTAGTTCAATGTCTAATAGATTCACTTATACTTACTAATAATAGAAATAACTTTGATATATAATTTTTCCTATGAGACAGCATGTTATAAGGCTAGCACATTTATATACATTTAATTCGCATAATAACTGTGGGAGGTAAGTATTAATCTCTACAGATAATAAAATAAGAAATTTAGAGGTTAATTTCTCAATCACTATCTAACTAGTGTACATAGTATAGAAGCTAAAAAGGAAAGTCTAAACAATTTCATTAATTAAAATGTCTAAATTTCTACATAAAAAAATGCCATGCTCAAGCTCAAGAATGAGCTAACATCTGAAAAGGGAATGTGTTTTAATTATTTTAACAGAAGAAGGTTAGGGACTTTAATTAACAAAGTACTTTTGCAAATCTGCACAAGCAAGATGAAATCCAACAGTAGGGAAAAAAAAAAGCTTAAAAATGGCTAAGGCAGATAATAATGATATAATAAATAAAATTATATTGATTATCTATAGCTAGTTTTTATTTAATAATGCAGCTCTTTGCATGGTAGTGCCACACTGTAAAAATTACCATAAAAGCTGAAATCATGCTAAGAAATCATCTTCCATGGGAAATATTACAGTTGTCCTATGACCTTTAAATTTTCTTTTGTCAAAACACTTAAAAACTCTCTTACTATTAGTTGTATATTTTTAGGAAAGTAGAATTAGTAAAATTGGCATTTATTTAGTAGATTGTGATTTAAAACATTGAAAAGTTGAGAATCAATATTTTAGTTCTTTATGAAAAACTTATCAGGAGCAGTTTTACTTCACATTGTTTAATATATGACCCAGAGTAAACATCTTTTCTGTGCCTTGGAAAATTGTTATTTTCCTTTCCAAGTTGGGATCAGTTTCCAACATTTCATTCTTTTTGCTTTCAATGTTCTGAAATGCCCCTGAGAATTTCTTTAACATGGTGGTTTTTGCCAGCCCTACTTCCTCTGGGCTATCTTCATCCTTTTCTTGCTTTTTTTTTTTAACAACCATCTTACTCATATATATTAATAACTATTTCCTGAAACTTCATTTACATTATGATTCTAATTTCAGTGTGTTTTTTGCTTTTCATTTATTTGCTGGTTTCCTCTTTGTTGTCCAATTTCCTCTTTCAATTGTCCATTTTTATAATGGCACATGGTTTCTCTCAGCCAGAGGAAGAGACCCAACTAAATGTTTTGCTTCCTGTGTGTGAATTGAACAACAGATGTGCAGGGACCAATCGCCACAGGCTTGAAAGAAGCAGCGTGGATGGTCACTGATCATGATGTACGTCTGTTGTTTCTATAGTGATTTGTGTACTGAAGAGTAAGTGGTGAAGATTGTACTTAATGCAAATACATTAATACTTAATGCAAATACTTAAGTATTATTGTACTTAAGCAAATACTTAATACAGCACAGAAACTGAAATATGAACTGTGTTTTGGGGTTTTGATGTTATTTGCATATCAGAACCATGCAAAATGAGAACTCTCATACTTGATATATGCCACACCTCCAGCTTCTCTATACTAAATTCTCACAATAATTATAAACAAGCAATGTTGCATTGCTAATTTGACAGATGAGGAAAGTGAGGCACAAGACTGCAAAGTAATTCATTCAAGGTCATAATTATATGTTAAGCAGGATTCAAATCCATGATCTGTTTTGGAAACTGTGCTCTTAGTCACAACCCCTATTATCTCTAGTATTCTAAATAAATGAATATACTGGGCACATTAGGTTTCCTGTCCTCTGTGATTTTTTTCATTAGAGTAGTAGTATTAAACTCTTTGTAAAGAGATGAATTAGTTTCAGAACCTCAGTACTTCATAATGTTCAATGCAAATGACTAAATGCAGAAGATACTCTCTCTAAAACAGATAAAATATGCTGTTCTTCAGTAGCTAAGCCACGTCCAAATCTTTGCCACCCTGTGAACTGCAACATGCCAGGCTCTCTGTTCTCCCTAGCTCTCAGAGTTTGCTCAAATTCATATCCATTGAGTTGGTGATGCTATCTAACCATCTCATCCTCTGCCATGCCCTTCTTTTGTCTTCATCTTTCCTAGAATCAGGGTCTTTCCCAGTGAGTCAGCTCTTCACATCAGGTGACCAGAGTGTCAGGGTTTCAGCTTCAGCATCAATCCTTCCAATTATTACTCAGGGTTAATTTCCTTTAGGATTGATGCGTTTGATCTCCTTCAGCCCAAGGACTCTCAAGGGTCTTCTCCAACAACACAGTTCAAAAGCATCAATATTCTGGTACTCAGCCTTCTTTATGGTCCAACTCTCTTATCTGTACATGACTGCTGGAAAAACTTTGCTCCAAGGAGCAAGTGTCTTTTTAATCTCATGGCTGCGTCACCACCCCAGTAATTTTGGAACCCAAGAAAATTAAACCTGTCACTATTTCCACTTTTCCCCCATCTATTTGTCAGGAAGTGATGGGAACAGATACCATGATCTTAATTTTTTTAATGTTGAGTTCCAAGCCAGCTTTTTAGCTCTCTTCTTTCACCCTCATCAAGAGGTTCTTCAGTTCCTCTAAAGGAACTAAAGGCATACTCTGTGCCTATAGAGTGTAGCAACTGCATATCTGAAGATAAAATATACCAAATATGTACCCTAGGAGGATTTTGAAGATTAGTAATGCAACTTGGATTTTAATTTAATTTCATGTCACTCATTCTAACTTGGTGTGAAATTCTTCTACATATATATAAACAAAGGTGTCTTGTCTTTGTTCTGACCTTTGTTTGGTTTGCTTATTTTGTGAGTTTGCAAGAGGCTATGATGACAACAAAGAGATGAAGGATCCCTTTGAAGTTCTGACAAAACTATGAGTACACTTCTCGGAGAAATACCTGTACACTCAACATTTTGTGTATAATTTAGATGGATGTGTTAACTCTGCAAAGTCTGTCCATAGATTTATGAATTCAGGACACATATTTAACTTCTTAACAAAGCAAAACTCATTTCTTTCTCCTGTGGCCACTTAATGAATACAAGTTGAAAAAAGTCACCAACATGTTATGATGCTGTCATCTCAACACAAGGTTTCTGCATTTGCCCCAGTGGAGAAAAGAGCCTGAGTCATCAGGACCTAGCCCTAAAACATCCTTTGGACATGAGGACAGCTATTCCATGCCTACAGTTTGAAAGCCAGCATTTAAATGTTCTTATATTCTTTTTTGTCTACTTCTTTCATTTCACATCATGTCCTATGCTTTGTTGTCTATTTCCATTCTACCGATGAATGTATTAATCACTCGTCATGTATTCATCTAATATTTATTGATGCAAAACGTGCAACTCATAGATTCTTGAAAACAGTGAACCATTCCTAAGAAACCTCTATTTTCAAGAACCTTGCAAATTGATAAGGGAATAGGGACAATAAACAAGTAAAAATAAATAATTTAGTATGACATCAGTACATTCAAAAATAAGTTAAAAGGTGGTATATGTAATACAGTGGGCTTCCCTGGTGGCTCAGTGATAAAGAATCCACCTGCAAAAATAGGAGACATGGGTTCGATCCTTGGATCAGGAAGATCCCCTGGAAAAGGAAATGGCAATCTACCCCAGTGTTCTTGCCTGGAGAATTCCATGTACCGAGCAGCTTGGTGGGCTAAAGTCCATGGGGTTGCAAAGAGTCAGACAGGACTGAGTGACTAAACAACAACATATTTTACAGTAGCTATTTAGGAGAAGAACCTGTTTAGCATTTGGAGGGATGGAGAAATCTCTAAAGAGTAAATATTTGAGTTGAGGCCCTATTCAGGGATATAGGGTAAAAATATACCAGTCAGAGAGAACAGCAAATAAAATAGTCCCTGAGGTAAAGTGAGGCTGTTTGTAGGGAAAATCTGAATGCACGTGTTGGAAGGAATTAAAAATAATAGTGAAAAGTAATTTTAAACTTACAGCCAGATCCTGAGGGATTCTAGAATAAAATAAAAAAGGCTGAATAGCTAAGCTTAGTAAGTGGTTTATGAGATGAAGTTAGAGAGCTCTACAGGACATTTGAAACAATCAAAAGGAAATGATTGATCTAATGATACGTATATGTGTGTGTGCTAAGTCAGTCAGTCTTGTCCAGCTCTTTGTGATACCGTAGTCTATAGCCTGCAAGGCTCCTCTGTCCATGGGATTTTGCAGGCAAGAATACTGGAGTGGGTTGCCATTTTATTTTCCAGAGTATCTGCCCTGATAGGTATTTGATATGTCTTATAAACATCACTCTGACTCTTTCTGGAGATTTCTGAAGGACATTAGGGAAAGCAGTAGTGCTATCACTAGAAGGCTATTTTTATAGTTCAGATAACAAAAGATGGGGCCAACACTTGTTATCTGGTGAAGTGAAGGCAGTGATGAAAGAGGGTTGTGGATAGCTCAGAGACTGATTTTGGAATGGTCCATCTGCTTTAATTTGGAGGAAGAAAAAGCTTAGTTTAAGTTGTTGACAAGTTGTTTTGATACAAAATGTTTGTAGATCACAATCGCTAAAATAACACCTTTTAACTTTTTATAATTTATATTTTCAGGTAAACTCTCTCTGTGTGACAGTATAAACAAATTCCATATATTTTGATTCACTACAAAATTTGCTGAAATATTTTCTTTCTAGGATTTTAAAAATTATTTCATAGTATGTATTTTTTCATGTAATCTGTGATGCCCTCAAATTTTAAATATTATAGTGTCCTATTTGGAAATAATGTCTTCCTCTATGTTTTCAGAAAGCATTTCTTACTTTCAAAAGCAAAATACTTTTCTAAATATCAACTAAGTCATACATTATGATTCCCCTTTTACCTTCTTGAATTTTTTATATTATATCTCATCTTTTAGACTTTATTTCTTCTTACCTAAAAGTCTTTTGTTGAGCTATTTCAAATCCTGAAAGATGATGCTATGAAAGTGCTGCACTCAATATGCCAGCAAATTTGGAAAACTCAGCAGTGGCCACAGAACTGGAAAAGGTCAGTTTTCATTCCAATCCCAAAGAAAGGCAATGCCAAAGAATGCTCAAACTACTGCACAATTTCACTCATCTCACATGCTAGTAAATTAATGCTCAAAATTCTCTAAGCCAGGCTTCAGCAATACGTGAACTGTGAACTTCCTGATGTTCAAGCTGGTTTTAGAAAAGGCTGAGGAACCAGAGATCAAATTGCCAACATCCGCTGGATCATGGAAAAAGCAAGAGAGTACCAGAAAAACATCTATTTCTGCTTTATTGACTATGCAAAAGCCTTTGACTATGTGGATCACAATAAACTGTGGAAAATTCTGAGAGAGATGGGAGTACCAGACCACCTGACCTGCCTCTTGAGAAATCTGTAAGCAGGTCAGGAAGCAACAGTTAGAACTGGACATGGAACAACAGACTGGGTTCCAAATAGGAAAAGGAGTATGTCAAGGCTGTATATTATGACCCTGCTTATTTAACTTCTATGTAGAGTACATCATGAGAAACTCTGGGTTGGAAGAAACACAAGCTGGAATCAAGATTGCTGGGAGAAATATCAATAACCTCACATATGCAGATGACACCACCCTTACGGCAGAAAGTGAAGAGGAACTAAAATGCCTCTTAATGAAAGTGAAAGAGGAGAGTGAAAAAGTTGGCTTAAAGCTCAACATTCATAAAACGAAGATCATGGCATCCAGTCCCATCACTTCATGGGAAATAGATGGAGAAACAGTGGAAACAGTGTCAGACTTTTTTTTTTTTTTTTTTTTTTTTGAGCTCCAAAATCACTTGAGATGGTGACTGCAGCCATGAAATTAAAAGACGCTTGCTCCTTGGAAGAAAAGTTATAAACAACCTAGACAGCATATTATAAAGCAGAGATATTACTTTGCCGACTAAGGTCCGTCTAGTCAAGGCTATGGTTTTTCCTATGGTCATGTATGGATGTGAGAGTTGGACTGTGAAGAAGGCTGAGCGCTGAAGAATTGATGCTTTTGAACTGTGGTCATGTATGGATGTGAGAGTCGGACTGTGAAGAAGGCTGAGTGCCGAAGAATTGATGCTTTTGAACTGTGGTATTGGAGAAGACTCTTGAGAGTCCCTTGGACTGCAAGGAGATCCAATCAGTCCATTCTGAAGGAGATCAGCCCTGGGATTTCTTTGGAAAGAATGATGCTGAAGCTGAAACTCCATTACTTTGGCCACCTCATGGGAAGAGTTGACTCACTGGAAAAGACTCTGATGCTGGGAGGGATTGAGGGCAGGAGGAGAAGGGGACGACAGAGGATGAGATGGCTGAATGGCATCACTGACTGGATGGACGTAAGTCTGAATGAACTCCAGGATTTGGTGATGGACAGGGAGGCCTGGCGTGCTGCAATTCATGGGGTCACAAAGAATCGGACACGACTGAGCGGCTGAGCTGAGCTGAGCTGAAAAGTCTTTTGTATTTTAGTTGTGCATATTCAGATATGGTGATTTTTAAGACACTTTAAATATCTTAAAACATTTCCTATTTTTCATTTTAGCAAACCATAAACACACTATTAATAAGTTTTCCCCAGAATACATCAATGCAAACATGCAAACTTATCTTCTATAAAGTGAATCAGTGTTTCGGGCCAAAAATATTTGCCTAATAATTCAGTTCAATAAATCTGACCAGAGAATCTAACTGACAGGCAGTGTGCCTGTGGGAGCCTCCCTATGCAGTCACTGCCAGCCTTTAAAATTGAATTTACATCATTAATGTAGGAATGACCCTTATTTTATTGCTTAGTAGCATGTTGAAAGTCGACAGGTAGATCCACCCCGTAGAATTTTTTTTTTTTTTAATGGCATTTGTCGTGCTCCCACCAGTGCCTGTGAGTTTCAGTGATTTTTCTTGACTCATACCAGTTGCTAAGTAACGTGGAAAAGTACAGCTGCAGCTTCACTTCCTTCAAACTGCTGCTCCTAAATATGAATAAAACCATAGACATTCTATTTTTGTGTTCAGAACTCACTGCTTTCAAAGCTTCTATGTCAGATTCTCTGAAGCATAATGGAGAAGGCAGTAAAATTACAGGCCAAATAAGACTTCTGAAAAATATTTGCTTCCTTTTTTTCATTCCTCCAGATGAGATAGGATTGCTTCTCTTTTACCTCTGAGCTCCCATTAGAGTCAGAAAGTGGACAAATTGAACTAGAAACCAAGAAGACTCATTGCTTGACCTTGGGCAAATTATTAATTTCTCAAGTAATCTGTAATGTATGAAGTGGTTAAATTCGATGATTGTTCTCCCTGTTCCAGCTGCATAAGTCCATGAAACAGTTGTGCATATCGCTAAGCCACCACATGGCATTGTTTCTACATAAATTTTACAAATTTTTTTATCATTATTTGCATTGTATCTCTATTTGGCTTACACAGGATAGCTACTTGAAAGATACTGAAAACAGAATTCTACTTCTCCACCCTTTATAGTTCTTTGTGTTCTCTGTGGATGAGTAAACCTAATCACATAAAAAATAATATGAAGTAACAATCCTTTGACAAAGTTCTAGGTCATTTTCCTTCTCAAAATGCACATTTAAAATCTGGACCTGCATTTAGTTCACATCTTGGTGAATGAAACCAACTTCTATGTTGCCTTGCCTTCTCTCTCTCTCAATTCCAAGTGACTAATTGTTTTAGTAAGATCTCTCTTGGTGGGAAGAGTTCCTATACAGCGTGTTGAGTTTTTCAAATATAATATGTATTTTTGTCTGTTAAAATTGTGAGTGCCTGTCTGCTTTCCTCCAAGGCTGTGACATCCTACAGGGAGAATGTTTTGTGTATTTCATCTCTACACTTCCAGGGCCCAGCACAGTTCCTGTTATATTACAGTTATTATATATTTTCTTTTAACCAGCAGAAGTAAAAGTGCTTTAGGAAGCCTCATATGTTCTTAGGCTAGTGGGGTGTAGTTACCAAATTACTTCTTTTCAGAACAAAATTTCATGAGAGGTATATATCCAGATTTTGTACATTCAGAGAAAAATCTTAAGAAACAGTGGTTTATGCATTGCTATAGAGCATATCTTTACTCAAATTTTTTGATTTAAATGTAAATCAGAAACAAGTAATCACATTCTTTTAAAACTCAATCTGTATAGCATATGTATGGCACCTGGAGAGGAGGGGCTGACTGAGAGAGGAGTAATTGTTTATCTCAAAAGGATTTTTTATGGTAGTGGTATTTATAAAATAAGTTTTAGGATACAAAATTTTCATTACAAGAATACGTTGTTAATTTAGAGCTGAATATGATGTTTAATAGGACTCTCTTTCCCACGTAGTAGCATATTACATATGTATATTCTATGTATATTATATGTCTGTGTATGTGTAAATTAACCTTTAAAAATCCTCTGTAAATCCTAGAAAATAACTAGTATTTATGAATTTAAAAAATTTGGATTATTATTTTAATTTTTTTTAAATTTTACTTTATTTTACTTTACAATATTGTATTGGTTTTGCCATACATCAACATGAATCCGCCATGGGTTCCCAATCCTGAACCCCCCTCCTACCTCCCTCCCCATACCATCTCTCTGGGTCATCTCAGTGCACCAGCCCCAAGCATTCTGTATCCTGCATCAAACCTAGACTGGTGATTCATTTCCTATATGATATACATGTTTCAATGTCATTCTCCCAAATCATCCCACCCTCTCCCTCCCCCTCTGAGTCCAAGAGTCTGTTCTATACATCTGTGTCTCTTTTGCTGTCTCACATACATGGTTATTGTTACCATCTTTCTATATTCCATATATATGTGTTAGTATACTGTATTGGTGTTTTTCTTTCTGGCTTACTTCACTCTCTATAATCGGCTCCAGTTTCATCCACCTCATTAGAACTGATTCAAATGTATTCTTTTTAATGGCTGAGTAGTACTCCATTGTGTATATGCACCACTGCTTTCTTATCCATTTGTCTGCTGATGGACATCTAGGTTGCTTCCATGTCCTGGTTATTATAAACAGTGCTGTGATGAACACTGGGGTACATGTGTCTCTTTCAATTCTGGTTTCCTCGGTGTGTATGCCCAGCAGTGGGACTGCTGGGTCATAAGGCAGTTCTATTTCCAGTTTTTTAAGAAATCTCCACACTGTTCTCCATAGTGACTGTACTAGTTTTCATTCCCACCAACAGTGTAAGAGGGTTCCCTTTTCTCCACACTCTCTCTGGCATTAATTGCTTGTAGACCTTTTTCACAGCCATTCTGAAAAAAATTGGATTTTTAAAATAATATAAGAAAAAAGCTCTACACTTATTTCTGCCTTTTATTCATTAAATATAATCTTTGAATGTAAGAAGAAATAAAATAAATATTTTATAAGAAAAAATAGATAATCACCTCTTTCTCTGTATACCAAGTAGGCTTAGTTCCCCAAAATGTAAATCAAAATGGGAAGATCTAAATAAAGTCTTTCTTATATTCTTGTTTATTCAAATACAGTTATTTTGCATAGTAAAATGTAGGTTTTTAACATGCTTAGTAATTAATGGCTGAATGTATTCAGTATCAATTTAATTAAATGAAACTGCCCTCCAAATATATTTACTCTCTGTATTAATTATTATCTCCCAAAAGTGATTGGTTGTTTTTAAATGCATTAATAATGTATTTAAAGTATTTACATACACTTCTAAAAATATTATTTTTCTCTTTTCACAATTTAACTTATGGGCATTCACTAGTTATTTTTAAGTTTAAGCATAATACCATGGGGAATTTTGTGTAAAATATATTGTAGAGTTGATTCCAACCATGATTTTAAGGTTTAATTGTGGAGGGATTTTTGTTTAATACTATGGAGGCCAAGTTATTAATTATTCATTGAAAGAGAGGTAAAAAGAAAAAAAAAAGGAAAGTAAGAAACAGATAAAGAAGAGGAAAGGGAGAAATAGCAGCCTTTTATTTTTTTTTTTAGGACTCAAATGTATAGGAAGCAAACTAAATGTGACAACTTGGACGTGTCCTTTAACCTGATATCATTTAAGCTAAGCCTCTTGCTTACTTCAGGAAAGAGAGAGATTGCTGCCAGGGTTACATCCAAAAATATATATCAATGTGCTTTTTACACATATCCCAGCTGCTCTTTCAGTAGGACTGCAAGGAGCACTTCTGAACACTAGCTCTAGCTGATCTGGGCTTGTTCCTGTGTCTTAGTCAGCTAGCAAGATGAGAGATGACTGAGATGCAAGATGGCTGAGAGACTATGCTGAGAGATGACTGCTTAGGATGGTAGTAAATAGCAGTGCAAATCCAGTGGTGGGGGTTTTACCCCCACACCACCAAATAACTCAATTCTGACACTGCATGCCTGCATTCTTAGTCGCTTCCATCATGTCTGACTCTTTGTGACCCTATGAACTATACCCACAAGGCACCTCTGTCCATGGGGATTCTCCAGGCAAAAATACTGGAGTGGGTTGCCATGCCCTCCTCTAGGGGATCTTCCTGACCTACAGATTGAACCCACATCTCCTTCATCTCCTGCATTGGCAGGCAGGTTCTTTACCACTAGCACCACCCGGGAAGCTCCAATTCTGACTCTATCCTCTGGAAATAGCATCTGATCCCACAGGTTAAGCGCCCAGTCCTATAAGACTGCTGCCTTCCACTCCTACCATTTCAGACTTCTCTAGTAATTCCAAGTTATCTCCCATGCTTCTGACTGATCAGTTGTAGAACAGAGGTTCCAAAAACCCTCATCTTGGGTTCAGTTAATTTGCTGGAGCAGCTCAGAGAACTCAGAACCATTTTGCATACTAGAGTGCCAGTTTATCATAAAAGAATGTAACTCAGGCACATCCAGTTGGAAGAGGTACACAGACTAAGGCATGGGGAGAGGGTGCAGAGTACCCATGCCCTTTCCAAGTGTTCCACTCTCCTGAAATTTCTATATATTCACCAACCTGAAAACTCTCTGCACCTGGTCCTTTTGTTTGGTTTTGTTTTTAATGGAGGCTTCATTATGCAGGTATGATTGATCAAATCATTGACTACTGGCAGTTGATTCAACCTCCCATCCTTTGCCCTCCCCAGAGGTCAGTGGGTAGGACTGAAGGCTCTGACCCTATAATCACATGCTTGGCTCTCCAGGCAGCCACCTCCCATTCTTAGGTGCTTTCCAGAAGTCACCTTATTTATAACAGAATACACTTGTATGGTTCTCACCACTTGTGAAATCACAAGGGTTTTAGGAGCTCTGTGTCAGAAATGGGACAAAGACCAAATATATATTTCATATTGTAAATCACAGTTTTACATTGGGTCTTGATTAAACCCTTCAGTTCTGCCTCACTTGGTCCCTCTTCTTTAAGAAAACTAGTCTAGACATATTTTCATGATAAATGCAGAGGAGCATGCAGAAGTAAAAGTGAGCAAGGACTTTTTCATCCTTCGGCCTGTGTCTTTTCTAGTATCCGGCTTCCCAAACCAAGTCATATGGTCAATACCAGAGCCACAGTGGGAGTCGGGGAGTGGACTGCAAGTTTCTAAGAAAGAAGTGTATGGCTGCAGATGTACTGAATGACCCATCCATGAACTCTACCACACTTCCTCAGAACGTGGAGGGAAGGCTGCTCCCACTGTAAAAGGAATCTTAATACAACTGGAGAGTTTGACGTATGTTCCAGAGCAAGAGACCATGTGCTTACAGAGCAGAAAGCCAAACTTTGAGTGCAAGTGTTTGCAGAAAAGTTGAAGTTTATTTGTAGGAGAAAAGACAGCTCATGCTCAGAAGACCTGAACTCCCTCTTGGCAAGGGCTTTTAAAGGCAGTGTTGGGGAAGGTTTATAGGGTGCCTGATCAGCTTGTGGGTCTTCTTCTGATTGGTTGGCAGTGAAATAACAGGGTGATGTTTCAGGAATCTCAATCATCAACCTTCTGGTTCCAACCAGTCTGGGTCAAGTGCTTGTGGTCAGTGTGTAGTCACAATTCTCCACTGGATGGGAACTCTAAATTTCTGCAGCACAACTCAGAGATATACATCAGATTGTTATCTATATCACCTCAGGAATTACTAATGGTTGAGTCTAATCAATAACTGCTTGAGTCTGCTGTTTGGAACTTGGAGCCAAGGCCTAGGAGACTAAAGCCTTTTTTCTATCAAGAACCAGAAGACACAGAGGGATTTTTATACCCAGAAAGCCCCCTCGGGGTCCTACTTGGTTTTAACCCCCCATTTTCTTTGATAGACATCAGTTCTGAGAGAACAAGAAAAAGACAAGAAAGGAAATAAAGTTTTGAATAGAGAGATTAATCATCAATGAGGCGAGAGAACTTAGGAAGACTTGGTTTCACATACTTACAAATACTGAAATAGACACCTCC
Organism: Budorcas taxicolor; assembly: GCF_023091745.1. Lineage (NCBI taxonomy): Eukaryota > Metazoa > Chordata > Mammalia > Artiodactyla > Bovidae > Budorcas > Budorcas taxicolor. The sequence continues at coordinate 62,622,793 of NC_068921.1, read as the reverse complement.
TTTTCAGTTCATTGGCTTCTTTTTTTTCCTAAACCATGCCATCTGTATATTTGATGAGACCTTTAACATTGTGAACTCAATTTTTATCTTTACCAGCCACCCAAAAAATTAAAAACTGAGTTTGTTATTCAGAAAACTTGTCTCGCAACTATAAGATAAGAATTCCTTAAAGCTAGAACTATGCATACTAAGTTGCTTCAGTTGTGTCCGACTCTGTGTGACCCCATGGCCTGTAAACCGCCAGCCTCCTCTGTCCATGAGATTCTGTAGACAAGAATATTGGGGTGGGTTTCCATGCACTCCTCCAAGGGATCTTCCCCAACCCAGGGATTTGAACCTGCATCTCTTAAGTGTTTGGCATTGGCAGGTGGGTTCTTTACCACTAGCACCAACTGGGGACTAGAGTGTTATTATTTGGTTCTTAACCTTTATCTTGAGCTTGGAAATTAAAGCTCAGAAAATGGAAATCACAGGAGAAGTTCAGATCTCTCAACACCAATGATGGTATCAATCATCTCCACTAAGAGACTTGACCCAACTCTAGCATGGCCTCTACCAGCCTATAGAAATGTCCATAGGATAACAAAACTGAAAGGTTGTCGCTGAACCACGGAAAAGACCCCGGGATTCTTGGCCTCCAGAGGAGAAGAATTCAATCCAGGGCCAGAGTCGAGGCATGATCGCTCAGAGCTTTGTGTAATAAAATTTTATTAAAGTATAAAGGAGACAGAGAAAGCTTCTGACATAGGCCTCAGAAGGGGGCAGAAAGAGTACCCCCTTGCTACTGTTAGCCATGGAGTCATACCACTCTCTAATTAGTTATTACAGTGAATCAAAAGAATGTCTGGAGGTTGTAAAGACCTCACTAGACGTATTCCCATAATTTACGTTTTAAGATCATAGGATTAGCCAGAAGGTTTTTTTCCAGAGATTGTCTTCAAGCAGGATACATAATTGTTATATAATCCTAAGGAATGTAGAGGGACAAAAAAGTTTGTCCTTTCTTCCTCCTTGAGAATTCCAGACCCCTCTCTCCTTGGGGACCCCTAGACTTCTTATCAACCTGCCTAGGAAATGACTCTCAAAACTTTCCTTTAGTTCCACCTAGGAAAGTTCGAGACTGCTAAAACTATTTACTGTTTATTCTAGACAGAACCTGATGGACCTCTTCTTCCTTTTTCTTAGAGTATTTACTTTAGAAAACTTGGCAATTGTAAATCCATTCTGATGCCTTTGAAATGTGTATGTGTCTTTTACAGCAACCTGTGGCAGTAGTGGTAAAGAACCCTCCTGCCAATTCAGGAGACATGAGAGATGTGAGTTCGATCCCTGGGTCAGGAAGATCCCCTGGACCCAATCCAGTATTTTTGCCTGAAGAATCCCCATGGACAGAGGACCCTGACGGGCTATATTCCACAGGGTTGCAAAGAGTTAGACAGGACTGAAGCAACTTTTCATAGCAAAGCATACATAGGGACTCTTTAAAGGACTTGGGAGCCATTCCCATTCCTTGGGACCCCTTTTTGTCTGATCTCTGTAGGACCTCTGCTCAGTTGTGTCCAACTGTGTTTATCTGCTAAACCATGTTGTAGGGTCTTAACTTCTATCAGCACTGGTTCTCAGACACAGACAGCCTGCAACCAAACTTGAGACAGTATTTTCAGTTGAGTGCATTTATGCTTAGTCACTCAGTGTGTGCAACTCTTTGCAGCCCATTGGACTGTAGCCCACCAGACATCACTGTCCATGGAATTTTTCAGGCAATAATACTGGAGTGGATTGCCATTTCCTTCACTGAGTTATCTTCCCAACCATTCATTGAACCTAAGCATCCTGTGTCTCCTGCATTGCGGGCGGATTCTTTACCCACTGAACCATCAAGGAGTATCACTTCTATTTTTTTTTTTTTTTTTTGCTGTTTCACCTTCCCCATGTAACTTTTCCTAAGTCCTAACTTTATACAATATGATCTATAATGAGGCTTCTTACTGTGTGTGTGTTCAAGAAAACTCTTTCATTATCTATTCGTGAACCAAAACTCTCAGACAGAATAATGCATGTAGATACTAGAGACTAGCAGTGTCTCCAGTTCTCACTCCTAATATCCAAGATCGCAGTTTTTTTTACTTCAGAAATGATTGCCCTTATTTTCTTTCAGTCCCTTTTAATCATTTTAATATTTTGCCTTCTGTAGCACTTTTGGTGCTTTTTAGCAAGAACCCTTGAGTATGTCTAGTTCACGGAAAATCCAGAAATAGATTTCTTTTTTGGATTCACTTTGTAGAGTGTTTGTGCTGTCTACTCTATCCGCCTTTTCTATTCGGAAATCTGTTCTGAAATCCTTTAATTCTTGTAATTCTTAGTTTTGTGCTACTTCCTTGACACTTTCTTCTTTTTGTTTTACTGTGTTTTCTTTCAGAAACTCCTGCTATTGAGATGTTGGATGTCTGCGATGATTTTCTAATTTATTTAAACCAGCTCTTCTAATTTTTACTTCTCTTTATTTCACCAATTCTGTTCTAGTAACTTTATTTTTTTTTAATTTCTATCATAATTTTCAAGCGCTCCATTTTACTATTTGCATATTCTGTTTGTAGTGTTCCATTGAAGCTTCATGGATCCTCTATTTTTTTCTTTTCTGGAGATAATGAGTTTTTAAATTTTTGCTTGAAAACTAGTCTAAATTTCTACCAAATTCCTAAGAGTTGTTCTTGTCTTTTTTTTTTTTTAATCTGTGTTTCTATTAAAGAAAATTTTTGTAAGCCATTTTTGCTTTTGCTTGCCTGTCCCTATTTAAGAGTAGGGGACTAAAGGGCTAATGTTTCTAGTTGAATTACACTTATTAGGGTTGTGTCCAGATTTGTGTGTACATATTTGTGTAATCATATTGTTGGAAAACTAAATATGTGCATTATTTGAGATCTCAGTTAATGCTTTTCCTACTGAAAGATTAGAATTTCCTTCTGGGAGTATCAGGTTCATCACTAAGATTCATCCACTTGCCAGCAGAACTTTTAGGTCTTTTTCTCTTTTTCTCTCAACCAATCAGTTTCCCCAGTATAATGTGTTATAACCTTCTTCCTGGAAATCATAAACCATACTCTAGAATTCTGGAATCAACTGTAAGAACACTTCTCAATCATAGAAACATAGTTTATGCTGCAGTTAAAAATGGTCCCAAGATTTGAGTGACTTATACAGATTTTATGTTGGTCTCACATATTTGTTTTTTTTTAAGGATCAACTCCATTTCCTCTCCATTACCACCTTCACTCCAAGACCCGTGGATCAGTCTTTTTACAGCAGTGATTTAAAATCTACTAATCAAAAGTTAGACATCTCATTTTCCTTTACATTTCTTAGATGCAATTAATTAACATGAGTAAACTGTTGTTGATAGTTGCAAAAGAATCATTCCCCAGTGAGAGGCAGTATATTTATGTCAACAATAATGCAATCTCATGAAAAGGACTGGTGGTCTTACTTTGAAGATTTTCAGTATCCTACTTTTACTCTTTTTCTTCCTGTTTTCCATAAGCATCCAGTTATTCTTATTTACCTTCTGCAGAGAGCTAATCATTTTCCTGCCTGGTTTGTGTTGGGGCAGTTCCTCAGCTGCTCAGTGTATGGATCATGACTCATGTCCATATGCTCTGTGAAGTTCCTAGGCTCACCTTCATGATCAGTTGAAGTATCAGGAACTTTTATTTCTGAATTTAAATGTAACAAACAATGACAATGAGGAATTAAAATATATGCCAGTGAATTGTTCATATCATGTTTTTTATGGAATATCATTTATATTTACATATATTATTAAATTTTATTTAATTCTGTATTTATTAGACATTGAAAATGGCAAAATAAATGTAATGAAACATAATCATATCTAGAAAATTGAGAATACAAGGAATAAGGAGAAAATAAATTCATGAATACAACCAGTTAGATTATTCTTTTTATTACACTTACATTGGGAAGTGTTTTAAGTTGTAGAAATAGAAATGAGATGTCACAAGCTGAGATAAAGATGGTTTATAGCAATAAAAGGTAAATAAAAATGTGATGATCGTGTTGAAAACCTTTAACTGTTTAGATTGAAACCAAGGTGAGAAAATGGATTTCCAACTTTTATGCAAGGACAAAAGAAGCAAAGAGGGCAAGGAATGTCCATAAACAGGCCCATTTGTCACTTTGGGGGGAGTACAGGCAGAGCTTTATGTTTCTGAAGAAGCTTAGTATAACATACATGGGCTCTTCCCTGACATTCCCTAGGAAGGAATCCTTACATTCTTAATAATTTCAGCAAACTTAGAATCTAGTAAAATTAACTATAAATCTCAGCATTACCACTAACTAGACATATGACATTGAAAATTTTGCTTAACTTTGCTAAGGTTTAATTTTATCATGAGTACAAGGCTGACTATGCCTTTTTGTTAGGATATATGTGAAGATTGTATGGTATTGGTTCTGTATCTTTTGCATTTTCCACTATTGGCTCTTGGCACATTGTTAGAACCTAATAAAATGAAGTTTTTATGATAATATCTGGGCATATTAACTCAATTATATTTAAGCATATTTTAAAATTTGAAGCAATATAGTGAAAAATGTTGAATCATTCAATATAAAAAAATAAAACCATGTTTACTGAGGATATAGAAGAAAGAAGAAAGACTAAGAGAGCAAACCTGCACATCTTATTTTTGATTCTTCCCACTTCCATTCGGAAATTTAGAATAAAAGGCAGAGACTTGCCCTTTGCCAAAATTTCTCAGAGACAAAGGCATAACTGGTGAAACCAGAGTGTGGTGGAGGTAGCATGTCTTAGCTTAAACGGCCGTAACCAAACAGCAGGGACTGCATGGCTTAAACAACAGATCATTACTTCCTCACAGTTTTGGAGGCTGGTATTCTGAGACAGAGTGCCCACGTGGAGAGTTTCTGACATGAGCTCTCTTCCTCTTTTGCACCTGGTCACCCTTTCACTGTATCCTCACCTGACAGAGAGAGAGGGAGAGGGAGAAAGAGAGGAGAGATTTTTCTTTTTTTCTTTTGTTAAATTTAAATGTATTTATTTTAATTGGAGGCTCATTACTTTACAATAGTGTTTTGGTTTTGCCATACATCAACATGAATCTGCCACAGGTGTACACGTGTTCCCCATCCTGAACCCCCCTTCTACCTCCCTCCCTGTACCATCCCTCTGTGTCATCCCAGTGCACCAGCCCCAAGCATCCTGTATCCTGCATCGAACCTGGACTGGCGATTTGTTTCTTATATGATATTATACACGTTTCAATGCCATTCTCCCAAATCATCCCACCCTCTCCCTCTCCCACAGAGTCCAAAAGACTATTCTGTACATCTGTGTCTCTTTTGCTGTCTCGCATACAGGGTTTTCTGATGTCTCTTCTTATCAAAGCATTAATCCTATCAGACCAGGGCTCTACCTTCCTGACCTAATTACCTCCCAAAGGCTCTATGTCCAGGTATCTTCACTTTGTGTGTTGGGATATCAACATACAAATTTAGCAAGGGGTGCAAGTATTCGGCTCATAGCACCACCCGAAAAGTCTGCCATCTTATCTGGTGATGATGTGTTTCAATAACTAAAGAAATTATCAAGTTGGAAAAAGTTTAGTTTCTGTAGGTTTATATAAACTATGTATTTTTTAAATGTAGGCTTTGATGCAATAATATATCATTCTTTAAGGAATTATTAATAGTATTGTTGTAATAAATATTTCCTCAAGAGCTTTGTAAATAAGAAGTAGAAGCCTGTGATTAAACCAATTTTTCTTCAACAATGTGAAATTTAAATTTTACATTCCACTTTGTGCTTAAAAATGTAGGTGCTTGTCTGTATAAACTTCAGATTTTTTTTGTAATGATACATTCACTATATACCTATATGTGAAAATGAAATTTCTCAGTTGTGTCCAACTTTGCAATCCTATGGACTGTAGCCTGCCAGGCTCCTCTGTCCATGGAGGTTCTCCAGGCAAGAATACTGGAGTGGGTAGCCATTCTCTTCTCCAGGGGATCTTCCTGACCAAGGGATTGAACCCAGGTCTCCTGCAAGGCAGGTGAATTCTTTACAGTCTGAGCTACCAGGGAAGCCCCTGTAGTATGGAAACCAACATGAAATTGGAAATAAGGGAATACATGGAAATAAGGAAATTCTAAAATATTTAAAATTTGTTCCCAGTTAACAAAACTTGAAGATGGATGGTGAAGTTTTGTCTCATTTATTGAGAACACCAATTTTTTTTTTGATCTTTATATGTGATACTATGTGAAACCACTTTATATAATCAATAAAGAAGTCCATTGTGCCTGTGATTAATTAATACATAAGATGAATTCTAAGTGAGTCTATAATGAAAACACTTCTTATATTTCAATAACTATATCTAAATTTGGTATCAATTTTAATAAATTTATCTTTTAATCCAAAGTCATTTATAGCCATAATTTAACATTTTTTATCAAGCAGGTGTATTGAAATTACTTTTCGGTATTTATTCAGATCTACAGGGGGCTTCCCTTGTAGCTCAGTTGGTAAAGAATCTGCCTGCAGTGCCAGAGACCCAGGTTTGATCCCTGGGTTGGAATGATCCCCTAGAGTAGGAAATGGCAACCCACTCCAGTATCCTTGCCTGGAAGGTCTCATGGACAGAGGAGCCTGGTGGGCTGCAGTCCATGGGGTTGCAAAGAGTCAGGCACAACTGAGCGACTAGCACATACACATTTAACATTCTAAATCTTTTAAAAAATAATTGTTACTTATTTTTTGCCGTGCTGAGTCTTCGCTGCTGCCTGGGCTCTTTAGTTGTGCTGAGCAGGGGCTGCTCTCTGGTTGCACTGCAGGGGCTTCTCGTTGCAGCGGCTTCTCTTGCTGCAGAGCACAGGCTCTAGTGCACGGACTTCAGAACATGGGCTGCAGAACACGGGCTCCGCTACTGTGGCTCTCCGGGTCTAGAGCACAGGCTCAGTAGTTGTGGCACACTGGCCCAGTTGCTCTGCAGTTAAATTTTACATGGGATTATAAGTTCACTTATATACTTTGGGTGTTAAAGTATTTTTTAACCTAAAATAATTTGAACTAAATTGACTGACTCCTATATAGCAAGTTATATCCTTGATTAAACATTCTTTAAGGATGCTTACACTTATTTTCAAACTTAATAATGAATAAGTACACACAGAAAATTCTCCAGTGTAGCTCTATGTTCCTGTTCTGAAATTAATGTTTTTCTTTGTTTTTAGATAAATTTAAAATGGTATTAATACTTGCCATTTCCCAAAACATTATTTAAGCTTTTAACTATATATTTTATATTTGTTTCTCCTTGATTATCTTGTGCTTGCTGTGCTTAGTCACTCAATTGACTCCAACTCTTTGCGACTCCATGGACTGTAGCCCCCAGGCTCCTCTGTCCATGGGGAATCTCTCCAGGCAAGAATACTGGAGTGGGTTGCCATGCCCTCCTCCAGGGGATCTTCCCAACCCAGGGATCAAACCAAGGGGTCCTGCATTGCAGGAGGATTCTTTACCACCTGAGCCACCAGAGAAGCCCCATAGATTATTTTATATATGGATGAATTAGAAGATACATTTTTTAAATTAAAAAATAATTTAAGTGTATGATCTTTATAAAGTTTTTAAAATTCATTTCTCAGCCTTGTCTTTCTCTTCTTCCACTTCCATCTCCTGCTCTTCCATTTCTTCTTCTCTCTGTCTATAATCACACACATACAATTTCTAGATATTTCTCAGATACATTATACCATAACCTAACAAAAGAAAAGTGTCTTTTGACACCAGATTTGTGCTAGTGTTCGAGTAAACCAGTTAATTCTATGACCTAGGGAGAATCAGTTGCTCATACAGAAATTACATTTTGAATAAATGTAAAATAATCATTATTTATATGACATATAAAATTATGTAGGATCATGCTAACTGAGCCACTTAGCAATAAAAAATCTTAGCAATAAAGATTGAATTACAAAAACTGTGAAATTAATATAAAAGAGTTAATTAGACTGTTGTCTTGCCTTGGGTATTTTGGAATGTGTCCTAAATAAAAATAAAATTGAAAACTTCTAATCCAGCAGTTTTATATATCAGCAATGGATATTGTCCTCAGTTTGTCTCTTACTTATACTTGGTGTTTCTCCAATGAAGAAAGTAGGTATTATATGTTGTAAGAAGCATTCTAGTATTAGAAGGTATGGTCTGTACTAAGTAGACAGATATGGTCTGTCCCCTTTTTAATCATTTTGAAGATTAAAGAATGGGATAAAGCAGCCCCACGTAATTCAAAATTAAGTGTCTAAATCATATAAAATCATCTATGTTAATATTCTAATAATTCTAAATTAATTGACTGATTTGGCAGATATTTCATATTAACCTGATAAAAGTTCAGCTGTTGAATTTTACTCCAAACCTGTTGCTTGTGCTACATCATAACTCAATAAATGACTCTAAAATGCATCTGTTTGTTCAGGCCAAAAATCACAGTCTTGATTAAATTTTGTTTCCCTTTCATGTGCCTTATTTCATTCATGGAAAAATAAATTTGGCCTAAAACACAAAATAATTTCCTATACCCACCAATTTCACCACAGTTCCTAGTTTCAGCTTTACCAGTTTCTTGCTAGATGCAATGATAGTCTCCATTAGTTTCCCTTCCCAACTTCAGTCTAATTTTCATAAAGTAACCCATGTCATCCTTTTGAAATATTAGTTATAACATGTAAACTCTAAATTCAAAGTCCCCCAATGACTTCTCATCACATTTAGAATAAGATTAAAATTTTAATAAAATTATACAGAAATCTGTGTAATCTGGCCTGCAGTTAATTCTCCAGTTTCATCTCTTACTCTTTCCTAAATGCATTGCATTGACATGTCAAATAGACCCCTGTTTTAAAACCTCTGCACTTCCTTTTCATATCTCCAATCATGTATTCCTGTGGCTGGTTCTCTGACTTCATTTGCTTCTCAGCTCTATGCTGTCTTCACAATAAGAATTTCCTGGCTCCATTACCTAAATTACCATCCCTTCATACCGATCTTATTTCTCTGATGTTTTCCTTAATGCTGTTTGTCACCACATAAACTTCTGATGTATGCAATTGTTTATAAGTATATTGTCTATCTTACAGTAATGTGAGCTTCATGAAGAGGGAGACTTCTTTTGTTACAGCTGTTTATCTCTTACCTAGGAGGAATCTGTTACATGGTAAGGCCTCATTAGATACATGTTCAGCTTATGTAATCCTGGTGATAACAAAGTAGCAAGCGTTATTACTCCAGTTTCTGTTAGGGAAAAAAACCAAAGAGACTGCTCCTTCTAGGTTACAGTTCAATGGGAAATTCAAATTTCTGCTCTATCAGATCAAAACTATCATCAGTGTTTACTGATGTATTAGAAAACGAACCTTAAAAATTATAGTATTTATATTTTAATTATGTTGGGCAGATGCACATCAAAGGAGAGCTTTCTAGTTATTTTTGGGGGAAAAAGGTTTTAGTAAAAGAACTGTAAGGATCTGTGTACATTATCCTGTTAATATGTGATAATAAACTCAAGTTTAAAAGAGCATATATTTTAATAGATTTTGATTGACATGATAGCTTTTTGAAAAATAATCTTTTCTATAAAATTAATTAAATCTGATTTCTGATTTTTTCCTGATATATATATACATATATATAAAGGAAAGCTATAGCAGAGATACAAAATATTAGATTTCTTAGAAATGATAAAATCATTAATGGCCAGAATATCTTGAAAATAAGAGACTTAGTTACCTATGTTGAAAGAGTTCCCTCCCTCCTTTTTCTCACTTGCCTTAGAAAACTTGAAATTGTCAGTTCTCTCTTTGAAATGTATGTGTGTGTGGGTGTACTTTTGAAAACAAGACAGACCTATTAATGAAAAACAATCAGTTGATTTAAGAAAAAAATGGAAAATTTTATTAAAGCCAATTGAGGATTATAACCTGGGAACAACCTCTTAGAAAGCTCTGGGAACTGTTCCTCTGATTAGAGGTCAAAGCACAGTTATATAGGCTTTTGAGAAAGAGGGCTATCCATTATATGACAAAATTTGCAAAGTCCAGATCTGTAAGTACAAAGTAGTGGGTCATCATAACACCTTACAGGATAAAGAAGGAATGTTATCTTTTTAAATCATTTGTTGATTTTTAATTATAGATTTTCATTGGCTCATGATGAAATTGCATTCTAATAAACACATCATAAGTTGAAAATAGCATGTCAAAAATGTGTTTAATACCCTTTACTTGCTGAACACTGTGGCTTAGCCTCACCTACTTTACACATGCCCAGGACATTTATTTATTTATTTATTTTAATTTTTATTTTTACTTTATTTTACTTTACAATACTGTATTGGTTTTGCCATATATTGACATGAATCCACCACGGCTGTACATGCGTATATTAGTCTACAGTTAAGCAAAACCATCTAGTACAAAGTCTATTTTATAATAAAGTTTGAATGTCTCAAAAAAAGCTGTTCTTTTTCTTGCTTTATTTTTTATTATTTTATTTTTTATTAAAGTATAGTTGAGTCTACAGCCATACACCCTGAACACACCTGATCTCATATGAAGTATAGTTGATTTACAATACTGTGTTAGTTTCAGGAGTCCAACAGAGTGATTCAATTTTATATATAAAGTATATATATATAAATGTGTAGATAAATTATATAATGTATATATAAATCATATATATATTAATGTCTATATTACTATTTATCCCTTTGCAGATTCTTTTCACCTAAAGCTTATTAGAAAATACTGAGTATAATTCCCTGTGCTATGCAGTGGATGCTTGCTTGTTATTTATTTTCTATCAAGTAGTGTGTATATGTTATTCCCAACCTCATAATGTATCCATCACAACACCCCACTTTCCTGTTTGGTAATCATATCTTTTAAGGAATTGTCTTGTTGATGCTAAGGGAATGCTGCTCTTCATGGCTGAGCAGTTATTTCTGCCAGTGGAGAGATCTGGTCCAGGCATAATGCAGGTACAATGCACAGTAGAGGGGAATGTGGACACTAAAGGCAGATACAGTTTTTATGTTTAAATTTTTGTCTTGCCATAAAATATGAATTGTATTTTACAGCCTTTTACTAACATTAGGACTCAAATTTCTTTTTTTTAATAATATGCGAACCACCTCATTGAAATGTAAAAATCAGGGGAGATCTTACCCCATCTTCCACTTCTGTTTTTGTTGGCTGGCTCCATGCTCCAAGTTACAAAAATACCTTCTGTCTTCAAAATCTGAGAAATGTGTTTTTCCTCTGGATGAAGATGCTTAGCTAATACAGATGGTCGCCCCAAACAGGTGAAGTTGGAATGCACTATGTGTGAGCAGTTGTGGTGTCCGTACATCTGACAAGGACAGGTTATTATCTTGAGAAGTGTGTAATGGGATGTATCTGCTTGAATCTACAAAGACTGAGCTTTCTTTCTATCTTTCCTATCTCTTGGTGAATTGTCTATGATGCTCATCACATTCTGATTTTAATACTTTGTGGAGCCTCAGGAGGACAAACCCAATATATGTCATAATGGCCTATTTAATTACTTTGAATTGATATTACTTGAGAAATAGTCCATGTAAGACACACCCTGACCCTACTCTGCCCTTCTGAAGGTGCCCTCCCTGCATCTGGAGGTAGAAGGACACCCTTATTGCCAGAAAATAAGGAATTCAGGACCTGGAAACCTGTATTAACAAAACTGGCTGCTTCTTTAATTTACTATCTCAAGCCCATCCTCTGTTTAGATTCCTTGCTAATTAAGCACCTAAAGCCTAAATTTTTTTCACCATGTCAGTTGCTTACAAATTTATTGTTTCTTTGTCTAAAAGTATAAAACCTTCCTGCTTTGGTCACTGCTTAGGTCTCATTTTTATGATACCTTTGTGCACAGAAATTAGACTTTTTTTTTTTCTTTTCTTCTGTTAATCTGTCTTGCATAAATCTTATTTTCAGTCTATCCACAAGAACCCAAAATCAGTAGAGGGGGAAATTTCCCCTTCCAACAGTTTGTTCAGTAATAAAAGTTTGTCTTTCTTTACTACCTATGTGAAAAGAATTTCTGGGTTGGACAAAATTTTTGTCTTTAATTATATTTCAAAAATAAATTCAATCTATTACTTTTAATTGTGTCATTCTATTTGTTAATATATAATAAGGCTAGGTAGTGAAATCTGGTAATATTTGGCTCCCATAATAGACCATCATTTGGCCTGCCTTCCTGGGAAGAGGAATGAAATCCAGATTAACTGAAGTAACTAAATGAATCTCCTATTATCAAATGAATCACACAGAGGCTAATAATCTCTGTTCAAAGTAAATTGAGAGCCAGTTTACTGGATAATTGTACTGACCTGAGATTGAGGGAACCTGATCTTTTGCAAACTTATAGGAGCTACTTGTTTCAGTTTCTTTCACGATTTGACCAGTCACATTTTTTTTTTTATGTAAATGATGAAAATTCAGGAAGGTGAAAAAATAAAGAAATTTTTATTTAGAACAGGGATAATGCAGGATTGCGGCTTCCTTTGTAGCTCAGTCGGTAAAGAATCTGCCTGCAGTGTCAGAAACCTGGGTTTGATCCCTGAGTTGGGAAGATCCTCTGGAGAAGGAAATGGCAACCAACTCCAGTATTCTTGCTTGGAAAATCTCATGGGCAGAAGAGCCTGGTGGGCTGCAGTCCATGGGATCGCAAAGAGTCGGGCACGACTGGGCAACTAACACTTACTTACTTAATGAAGGATATTGAAGATTAGAAGGTAAAATCAACTTGGATATGATAAGGAGACACATTCCATTTAGATTAGAACCTTTCCCTTTAATGCATAAAGACATTAGATTGCTTTAAGTTGCCATAAATTTACATAATATCATCCCATGGTTTCCTTTCTTCTAGATGCTCCAAATAATTGTTTAAGAAATCTTGTTATTTAATATCATCCTTTGATGTGATCTTCCTTAGGGATGTGTAACATTTGGTAATTTGTGATCTTCAAATCACAAAGACAGATGTATTGTTAAAGTGTTAATCTCCAGATATCAAAGGAAAAGACAAGTACCTTGACTTGATTTCAGTCTAAATCTTTCTTGATGTCCCTGTGGTTATATGGGTTTCCATGGCAATGGAAGCATTTGTAGAAGTGAAGACATAAAATATGTGATTTGGGATCACAAAATCTTTGTAAAATGTCTTCCTTAAATTTATTCCTTTTTCTTCTTTCTCCATTTGGCTTGTAGAAGGAAGAAAAGTGCATAGCTCAGCTCTAATTGTGTTGACAACATATAGCCAATAAAATCCAATTCAGGTTCATTAATCAAAAGTGAAATTCAGTGCTTTTGATTTGCTAGCCCTACTTAATATAATCATAGAGCAGAATGGCTGGGGCAGGAATTCAAGATTCTACATGAGTGTAGTACTGCATAATATATTGGGGAAAAAATTGAATTTGGACAAACTTAGATCCTCCGTTTACTTTTACCATTTGGTGAACTTGAAATCATTGGTAACTACAGTAAGGTTCAGTGTCTTATCAGCAAAATGGAGATAATATCTTGCTTTTTATGTTTTTGTAAAAATCAAACAATAAGTACCATGCATATCACACAGGAGATGCCTGTTTGTGTGAGTGTGTGTGCTCAGTTGCTCAGTCATGTCCATTCTTTGCAACCCCAGAGACTGTAGCCCCCCAGGCTTCTCTCTCCATGGAATCTTCCAAACAAGAATGCTGGAGTGGTTGACATTTCCTCCTCCAGGGGATCTTCCTGACCCAGGAATCAAACACATGTCTCTTGTATCTCAAGAATTAGAAGCGGATTCTTTACCACTGTGCCACCTGTGAAGACCAATAGATACCTAACAAATTCAATTAATATATTAGCTATCAAAAATTTATGTTATCTCAAGACTCACAGTGGAAAATATATTACCAATTGAGAAAACCTATTGACTAATAGCAAACTAATGGCTCTAAGGGTTAGCGATATTCACTAAATGTAATCTGTGAATTGAATTTTTTTTTTGTTAAGCTACGAATCAAGCTATCTGTTTTACACTTGTTTCCCTATGACCCCATGGACTATAGCCTGCCAGGTTCCTCTGTCCATGGGATTCTCCAGGCAAGAATATTCGAGTAGGTTCCATGCCCTCCTCCACAGGATCTTCCCAACCCTGTATTGGCAGCTGGGTTCTTTACCAATTGCACCATTGGGAAGCACTGTAAGCACTCAGTAATAACTTAGTTTTGATTGTTTGGCTGTCTGATATTCATCATGCAAAGTGATTACTGTGAGCAGTATTTGCATTTACAAAAGTAGATAAATATATAAAATTCTGGATAAAACATTACTTCTATTACATTTAATTTTTCAAGCACTTTGTAAAGAAATGTTTACAAAATTTTTGGTTAGATTCCTGAACAATACAGAAAAACATATATAATGCATATAACCAAAACAATTTGAAATCTTCAAATATTTTAAAACCCACTCACCTAGAGCCAGACATCCTGGAATCTGAAGTCAAGTGGGCCTTGAGAAGCATCACTACAAACAAACCTAGTGGAGGTGATGGAATTCCAGTTGAGTTGTTTCAAATCCTGAAAGATGATGCTGTGAAAGTGCTGCACTCAATATGTCAGCAAATTTGGAAAACTCAGCAGTGGCCAAAGGACTGGAAAAGGTCAGTTTTCATTCCAATCTCAAAGAAGACAATGACAAAGAATATTCAAACTACCACACAATTGCACTCATCTCACACTCTAGCAAAGTAATTCTTAAAATTCTCAAAGCCAGGCTTCAGCAATATGTGAACCTTGAACTTCCAGATGTTCAAGCTGGTTTGAGAAAAGGCAGAGGAACCAGAGATCAAATTGCCAACATCCGCTGGATCATGGATAAAGCAAGAGAGTTCCAGAAACACATCTATTTCTGCTTTATTGACTATGCCAAAGCCTTTGACTGTGTGGATCACAATAAACTCTGGAAAATTCTGAAAGAGTTTGGAATACAAAACCACCTGACCTGCCTCTTGAGAAATCTATATGCAGGTCAGGAAGCAAGCATTAGAACAGGACATGGAACAACAGACTGGTTCCAAATAAGAAAAGGAGTACGTCAAGGCTGTTGTACGTAAACCCTGCTTATTTAACTTCTATGCAGAGTACATCATGAGAAACGCTGGGCTGGATGAAACACAAGCTGGAATCAAGATTGCCAGAAGAAATATCAATAACCTCAGATATGCAGAAGACACCACCTATATGGCAGAAAGTAAAGAAAAACTAAAGAGCCTCATGAAGAAAGCAAAAGAGGAGAGTGAAAAAGTTGGCTTAAAGCTCAACATTCAGAAAACTGAGGTCATGACATCTGGTCCCATCATTTCATGTCAAATAGATGGGGAAACAGTGGAAACTGTGGCTGACTTTATTTTGGGGGACTCAAAAATCACTGCAGATGATGACTGCAGCCATGATATTCAAAGACGCTTGCTCCTTGAAAGGAAAGTTATGACCGAACTAAACAGCATATTAAAAAGCAGAGACATTACTTTTCCAACAAAGGTCCATCTAGTCAAGGCTATGGTTTTTCCAGTAGTCATGTATGGATGAGGATTGGACTATAAAGAAAGCTGAGTGCTGAAAAATTGATGCTTTTGAACTGTGGTATTGGAGAAGACTCTTGAGAGTCCCTTGGACTGCAAAGAGATTCAACCAGTCCATCCTATAGGAGATCAGTCCTGGATGTTCTTTGGAAGGACTGATGTTGAAGCTGAAACTCCAATACTTTGGCCACCTGATGCGAAAAGCTGACTGATTTGAAAAGACCCTGATGCTGGGAAAGATTGAGGGCAGGAGGAGAAGGGGACAACAGACAATGAGGTGGTTGGTTGGCATCACCAACTCAATGGACATGAGTTTGGGTGTACTCTGTGAGTTGGTGATGGACAGGGAGGCCTGGTGTGCTGCATTCCATGGGGTCACAAAGAGTCAGACATGACTGAGCCACTGAACTGAACTGAAATTTAGAAGTACTTCCCTTTCCCTCTTTCCAAGTTTATTTCCTTAGGAACATAGTAAAGCTGAGTCACAAGTCTCTAGCTCTTGAAATACAGAAAAACCTTGCAAATGTTAAGCTCAGTGTATCACTGTCACGGGGCTTCTTTAACCAAGTACCAAAAACTGAATGGCTTAAAATAAAAGAAATTTATTTTCTCACATTTCTGGTAGCTAGACATTGAAAATCAAACTCTCAGTAGGCCCATGCTCTCTTTGAAGGCTCTATCCAAGATTTCTTTTTTGCTTCTTCTTAACTTCTGGTGATGGCCAGCGATCTTTGGCTTTCCTTAGCTTGTAACTGCATCACTTCAATTTATATGTCCGTTTTCCTGGTCATCTTTGTTCTCTGAGTGTCTGTATTCATGTGACTCTGTTATAAGGACATCAGCCAGCAGATTTTGGTCCTTCTCAAATTGAATATGACTTCATCTGAACTAATTAAGTTACCAAACCAAAGTTGGGCCCACACTTTAGTAAACCGAACTTGCTCATATGCTTTAGTGAAAGCCAATCTACTGACATAGGGTTGCAGTGAAGCAAAGTGCAATAATGTTTATTGTAAGTTCCAAATAAGGAGACCAGGCAGCTCACACTCAAGAAAACCAAGACTCTGATGCATATCAGCAAAGCATTTTTAAAGGCAAGGTGAAGGGTAGGGGATGTCCGTGACCATCTTGTTTACTTCTTCCATTTGGTACGGGTTTTAGTATCTGTGAAACAACTCAGTAATGTTCATCAGACACTGTTATTTGTGTACTTTCAAGGTGGAACCAATGATGCTCTGACTGTCACATGGCATATTTACTGGTCAAATTGTTACCACTTCTCCAGGCCACACTGTTTTTGTTGTTGTTGTTGCTAGATGTTTACATTCTTTGAATAGTTAATTCTTGAGCCAAGGTTTTGTGATTCAGAGGAGGTCTGGAGATCACCTTTTCTACAAGTGGAAGGTAGAGTATACGGTACTGAGGAGAGTCTATTCCATGAAGGCCCATAGGATTCTGCTTGGTTGCAATCACATCTGTAAAGCTTTTATTTCCAGATAATGTCACATTCTGAGATTCAGCATGGATGTGAATTTTGGAGAGAGACTATTTAACCCAATATAGTTTGCTCTCTATATCCCAAAATTCACATTTGTCCTACATGCAAAATACACTTACTGCCTTCAAGCATTCCAGAAGCCTTAACCGATTACAGCATTAACTCTAAGTACAAATTTCATCTAAATATCATTAACTTAAAAGTTTCAAATCTTTACAAGAACATAACTATTTTAGTACTTGATAATAAATATATGAAACATTTTAAAATTATATATATATATACATAAATTTATATTTTATTTATGGCTAAATAAAATACATATTGGCTCTTTTCATTTTCATGAAAACTTAGGAATACCTTGTCTATTTATACAAACACATGCATGCACACTACTGTTGGTATTTTAGTTGAGATTTCCTTGAATTTGTAGAATAATTTCAATCCATTAATTTATAAAAATTAAGCAAAATAGCATGAAAAACACTAACATCTTAAGTAACAATCTTTTTAGTACATAGATCAATTTTATATTGCTGACATCATTTCTCTTAATAGTCAATAAAATTGGCATTCTTAACCTTTCTTCTAACTGATCTTCTCCAATCCTTACATTTTCAATAATTACACCATCATTTCCATATCATTAGCTGTTAAACATTATTTTTAAAGCTTAATTCTCAGTATACATTGTCTTTGTGAAATATTTATATTTCTTTACATTCTAAACCTAGGCTTTTTATAACCTGGCTTTTTTCTAGTGTTCAGGTTTTATTCTAATTCTCATATTTGTTGAACTCAGTGTTTTTTGTTTTGCTTTTTTTTTTAGAAAACAAACTGACACATATTGTATACTCTTATTTCTATGTTTAGGGAAGACATACGATGCTTTTTACCTTGAAGAAAAATACCTGGATAGAAGATTTGAATATACTTTTTATTTGGTATAGATGTATGAAATATTCATAGAATAGCAATTGCTATTCTTTCTCTTGTGTATTTTTATAATTTTCTAAAATTATAATATAATTCTTTTTCAGAAGATTGATACTAGTCAATTCTAATTTCTATCCGTTTGTCTACATTTGACTTTTAAAAAATATTCTGTATATAACTATTATATTAATACTGTGTGAATCCTTTCTCAAAAGTTTCAATATATGTGCAGAAAGCATGAAGAATTAAAGTTTTACTTTCCCACACATTTAAATAAATGTAAATGTTTTCATGAGTGACCTAAATTTCAAGGAATTGTTCATTCACAAATAATTTAATATCATCTCAGAAACAGTTGTAATACAGTGAGCTTGACTGTATTATCAGTTCACTGCTTACTAAGGCAATATAAAGTGACATTTTAAAGCAATACTTAGTAATACACTTGGCTCGAAGGAATGGTTTTATCGCATGCTAGCAGAAAAAATGTATGCCCTTACCAATAAAAGGAAATTATTCTTAACCTACTAAACTGATATGATATGATATTCAATTAATTATTCTGATTCTTATTGGGTGGCACATCTAATGTGTTAACATGTGATGCATCATTTTAAGATTTTATATAATGTGATAAACATTACATAATTTAAAATATATTTTATCATGTATATTATATATTTTATATACTTATGTATATATGTATATATTTCTAGTTTAAATAAACTGAATACAACTTTATTAAAAAGTCTCTTCAGATGGCATCATCAGGACTGAGGTGAATTGTACTGCATCGAGGTATGCTGAGAATGGCTGAGTGTCTTTTAAGCAGCAAATAGCTCAGACAGAACTTGACACATTGATGATCAAGTATCATGAAAATGAAGCAGCATTTAAAAATGGAGTAGTGGCCTTAGAGTAATGGAAATGGGACTTAATTAAACTAGAACATCTTGCATAGCAAAGGAAATAAGCAGGATTAAAACACAACCTCAGAATGAGAGAGAATAATTGCAAATTACACAACCAAAAAAGGATTCATCTCCAGAATATATAAGCAGCTCACACAGCTCAACATGAGGAAAACACATAGCCCAATCAAAAAATGGGCCAAAGACCCAAACATTTCTCAAAGACACACAGATGGCCAATAAACACATGAAAATATGCTCAGTATTACTCATTATTAGAGAAATGTAAATCAAAACTACAATGAAGTTATCACCTCACACCAGTCAGAATGACCATCATCAAAAAATCTATAAACAATAAATGGTGGAGAGTGTGGAAAAAAGGGAATCCTCTTGCACTATTGGTGGGAATGTAAATTGATACAGCCCTTATGGGGGAACACTATGGCAATTCCTTAAAAAACTAGGAAAGAACTACCAACAATCCCACTACTGGCCATATACCCCATTCAATTCAGTTCATTTCAGTTGCTCAGTTGCGTCCAACTCTTTGTGACCCAATGAACCACAGCATGTCAGGCCTCCCTGTCCATCACCAACTCCCAGAGGTCACTCAAACTCATGACCATTGAGTTGGTGATGCCATCCAACCATCTCATCCTTTGTCGTCCCCTTCTCCTCCTGCTCCCAATCCCTCCCAGCATCAGAGTCTTTTCCAATGAGTCAGCTCTTCACATGAGGTGGCCAAAGTACTGGAGTTTCAGCTTTAGCCTCACTCCTTCCAGTGAACACCCAAGACTGATCTTCTTTAGGATGGACTGGTTGGAACTCCTTGCAGTCCAAGGGACTCTCAAGAGTCTTCTCCAACACCACAGTTCAGAAGAATCAATTCTTCAGCACTAAGCTTTCTTCACAGTCCAACTCTCACATCCATACATGACCACTGGAAACACCATGGCCTTGACTAGACTGACTTTGTTGGCAAAGTAATGTCTCTGCTTTTGAATATGCTATCTAGGTTGGTCATAACTTTTCTTCCAAGGAGTAAGCGTCTTTTAATTTCATGGCTGCAATCACCATCTGCAGTGATTTTGGAGCCCCCAAAGTAAAATCTGACACTGTCCACTGTTTCCCCATCTAGTTCCCATGAAGTGATGGGACCAGATGCCATGATCTTGGTTTTCTGAATGTTGAGCTTTAAGCCAACTTTTTCACTCTCCTCTTTAACTTTCATCCAAAGGCCTTTTAGTTCCTCCATACCCTGAAAAAACCATAATTGAAAAAGATGCACATACGCCAATATTCGCTGCAGCACTCTTTACAATAGCTATCACATGAAAGTAACTTAGATGTCCACTGAGAGATGAATGGATAAAGAAGCTGTGTGCATACATACAATGGAATATTAGTCAGTCATAAAAAGAACACATTTGAGTCAGTCCTAATGAAGTGGGTGAATCTAGAGCCTGTTATGCAGAGTGAAATAAGTCAGAAGGAAAAACAAATATTGTATATTAGCACCTATAAATGGACTCTAGAAAGATGTCATACTGATGAACCTAAATGGAGGGCATCAGTGGAGATGGTCACATAGAGAAGAGACTTGTGGACACAGTGGAGGAAGGATTTTGGTTCAGTTCAGTTGCTCATTCATGTCCGACTTTTTGCAACCCCCATGGACTGCAGCACACCAGGCTTCCCTATCCATCACCAACTCCTGGAGTTTACCCAAACTCATGTCCATTGAGTCGGTGATGCCATCCAACCATCTCATCCTCTGTCGTCCTCTTCTCCTCCTGCCTTAAATCTTTCCCAGCATCAAAGTCTTTTAAAATGAGTCAGTTCTTCACATCACGTGGCCAAATTATTGGGAGTTTCAGCTTCAACATCAGTCCTTCCAAAGAATATTTAGGACTGATTTCCTTTAGGATGGCCTGGTTGGATCTCCTGACAGTTGAAAGGACTCTCAAGAGTCTTCTCCAACACCACAGTTCAAAAGCATCAATTCTTCAGTGCTCAGCTTTATAGTCCAACTCTCACATCCATACATGACTACTGCAAAAACCATAGCCTATATCAGAAGGTTTCTCTGTCCCTTTCGATACTTTAGTAAAACTCTGCTATGCAAAAGCTCTTGAGTGATCAAGTTTGGTCCCTGGTCCCAAAGCTAAATCTTCTTCTTCAGAGATCATGAATCCAAACTGACATCATTCACTGTAAGCTCTCAGTAGGCTTTTATGTAATTTATTGAATAAAAATTAAAGAACACATGTATCTATATACCATGTTTACTGAAGAATTATTTTAGAAGCATCTGTAAAAAAAAGATTGTACATCTAAATGAATGTATTTTTATATCCTAGTGGGCAATATTCCCTTTACTATAAAAAAGAAAGATTTTTAAAAAGACTAAATCATTGACTTTGTTGAATGAAATATTTAAGATTTTAAGTTGTATTAGGTTTTATGATATCAAACATATATTTAATATATTATTCAAACTGTCACTGAATAATCAAACATGGAGAATCAAAGTCCTGAAATAAAAAAAATCTTTGAACTGGTTAAAAAAAAAAAATAGCCTTAATTGGACAGACCTTTGTTGGCAAAGTAATGTCTCTGTTTTTTAATATGCTGTCTAGGTTGGTTACAACTTTCCTTCCAAGGAGTACATGTCATTTAATATGATGGCTGCAGCCACCATCTACAGTGATATTCAAGTCCCACCCCCCAAAAAAAACACAGTCTGCCATTGTTTCCACTGTTTCCCCATGTATTTGCCATGAAGTGATGGGATCAGATGCCGTAATCTTAGTTTTCTGAATGTTGAGTTAAAGCCAACTTTTTCACTCTCCTTTTTCATTTTCATCAAGAGGCTCTTTAGTTCTTCATCATTTTCTACCATAAGGGTGGTGTCATCTGCATATCTGAGTTTATTTATATTTCTCCCGGCAATCTTGATTCCAGTTTGTGTTTCATCCAGCCCAGCATTTCTCATGATGTACTCTGCATATAAGTTAAATAAGCAGGGTGACAATATACAGCCTTGAAGTACTCCTTTTCCTATTTGGAACCAGTCTGTTGTTTCATGTCCAGTTCTAACTGTTGTTTCCTGACCTGCTTACAGATTTCTCAAGAGGCAGGTCAGGTGGTCTGCTGTTCTCATCACTTTCAGAATTTTCCACAGTTTATTGTGATCCACACAGTCAAGTGGAGAAGGCAATGGCAACCCACTCCAGTACTCTTGCCTGGAAACCCCCATGGACGGAGGAGCCTGGTAGGCTGCAGTCCATGGGGTTGCTAAGAGTCGGACATGACTGAGCAACTTCACTTTCACTTTTCGTTGTCAGGCATTGGAGAAGGAAATGGCAACCGACTCCAGTGTTCTTGCCTGGAGAATCCTACGGACGGCAGAACCTCGTGGGCTGCTGTCTATGGTGTCGCACAGAGTCGGACATGACTGAAGTGACACAGCAGCAGCAGCAGCAGCACAGTCAAAGGCTTTGGCATAGTCCATAAAGCGGAAATGGATGTTTGTCTGGAACTCTCTTGTTTTTCAATGATACAATAGATGTTGGCAATTTTATCTCTGGTTCTTCTGCCTTTTCTAAAATCAGCTTGAACATCTTGAAGTTTATATATTGTTGAAGCCTGGCTTGGAGAATTTTGAGCATTGCTTTGCTAGTGTGTGAGATTAGTGCAATTGTGCAATAGTTTGAGCATTCTTTGTCATTGTCTTTCTTTGGGATTGGAATGAAGATTGACCTTTTCCAGTCCTGTGTCCACTGCTGGGTTTTCCAAATTTGCTGGCATATTGAGTGCAGCACTTTCACAGCATCATCTTTCAGGAATTGAAATAGCTCAACTGGAATTCCATCACCTCCACTAGCTTTGTTTATAGTGATGCTTCCTAAGGCCCACTCAACTTCACATTCCAGGGTCAGATACCAAAGGAACATTTCATGCAAAGATGGGCTCAATAAAGGACAGAAATGGCATGGACCTAACAGAAACAGAAGATATTAAGAAGAGGTGGAAGAATACACAGAAGAACTGTACAAAAAAGATCTTCACAACTTAGATAATCTCGATGGTGTGAACACTCACCTAGAGGCAGACAACCTGGAATGTGAAGTCACATGGAGTAAGGAGATGGTGGGACAAATTGAGAGCATAGCATCAGAACATATAAATTACTGTGTAAAATAGATAGCTAGTGGAAATTTGCTGTATGACACAGGGAACTCAAATCAGGTGCTCTATGACAGCCTAGAGGGGTGGAATCAGATGAGATGGGAGTTAAACATACAGGTCACGTATGTATTAATATACCTATGGATGATTCATGTTGATATATGGTAGAGACCAATTCAATACTGTAAAGCAATTATCCTCCAATTAAAAAAATAAAATGAAAGAAAAAGAGTAGTGGCATCTGCAAATATTTGTCCAGCACAGGTTACAGGGGTACCTATATCTCTATTCAAAAAATATGATTTCTCATGCAGTTGAAATGAATCCACCATCTGTCTAACAACCACTTAGATAAAACTTCCTCTTCTTTCATACCCTACAAGTTTGCCTGCTGACCAGGTTAGGCTGTTGACCAGTGTATATGGAACCAACAGCTAATGTGTACATAGCCATGTACAGCCCTGAATTAACTGCTAGAGAGAGAAGCCCTTTAGTGGATAGCTTGGTCTAAACCTACATAGGAACAATCCTTATGTACAGAGCACGTTTCCTCTCATATTCATTAGCATACAGTTCTATGCAGTTTTGAAGTAGATAAAGTCTGAAAATATTGCATGTATATGTCTGTACACACCCTCACCCAGAGCATGTCTCCCAGTGGGATAGGAGACATATGTCCCTTCTCCTGTGTCCTACACACACGCACACATGCACATGCACACACACACACGCACACACACACACAGAGTATATATAAGTAAATCCTTTCCCATGTATACTTTAAAAGCCACTCTTATGAAATTGTAAAGTGCATAAGAAAGCTAATATTTGAGATATATTAACAATTCATTGGAAAAGGCAATGGCACCCCACTCCAGTACTCTTGCCTGGAGAACCCATGGACGGAGGAGCCTGCTGGGCTGCAGTCCATGGGGTTGGGAAGAGTTGGACACGACTGAGCGACTTCACTTTTGCTTTTCACTTTCATGCATTGGAGAAGGAAATGGCAACCCACTCCAGTGTTCTTGCCTGGAGAATCCCAGCGACGGGGGAGCCTGGTGGGCTGCCGTCTATGGGGTCGCACAGAGTCGGACACAACTGAAGTGACTTAACAGCAGTAGCAGCAACAATTCTTAGATGATAGATGATAAATATAGTTTCAAATATGTTCAAATCAATAAGAATGGGGTAAAATTATATCAGCAAGGAACGAAATCAGGAATACAGTCAAGGTAAACATTTTTAATGAACCATTCAATTTTAATTTCAATTTATAGATAGTAGAATTATTGCTCCAAATGTTAGAATACACAAATATGCATGTTGAAAAGACTTGATCTCACCCGTTTCCCTCTTCCCCGTGAACCGCAGCACACCAAGCCTTCCTGTCCATCACCAACTCCCAGAGTTCACCCACACTCATGTCCATCAAGTCAGTGATGCCATCCAGCCATCTCATCCTGTCGTCCCCTTCTCCTCCTGCCCCCAATGCCCCCCAGCATCAGAGTCTTTTCCAATGAGTCAACTCTTCCCATGAGTTGGCCAAAGTATTGGTGTTTCAGCTTTAGCATCAGTCTTTCCAAAGAACACCCAGGACTGATCTCCTTTAGAATGGACTGGTTGGATCTCTTTGCAGTCCAAGGGACTCTCAAGAGTCTTCTCCAACACCACAGTTCAAAAGCATCAATTCTTCGGCACTCAGCTTTCTTCACAGTCCAACTTTCACATCCATACATGACTGATGGAAAAACCATAGCTTTGACTTGTCCGACCTTTGTTGGCAAAGTCATGTCTCTGCTTTTGAATATGCTATCTATGTTGGTCTTTAAGATATGCCTTATTTATTATGCTGATAAAACTTTTCTCCTCTCTTGTATTGACAGAGATGAATTTATGTCCCCCATAATATCATAATGCCATCTATTTATTTTTGTTTTGTGCTGTGGAGAAATTTGAGAAATATGCAACTTGTGTCAAGATGTATGTTATTTTTTGATATATGTGATTTTTTTAAATTCTATTTTTCTTTTCATTAATGTGGTGTATCACATTGGTTGATTTGTAAACAGTGAACCATCTCTTGAATGAATCCCACTTAATCATGGTATATGATACTTTTATATGTTGTTGAATTTGATTTGTTAATATTTTTTCAGAATTTTTGCATCTATACTCATTAGTATGTTGGCCTGTAATTTTCTTTTTGTCATGTCTTTGTCTGGTTTTGGCATCGGAGTAATTATTTCCTCATAGACTAGATTTGGCAGTGTTATATCTTCAATTTTTTTGAAATAGTTTGAGGAAAATAGATATTAGCTCTTCCTTATATGTTCATTAGAATTCTTCTGTAAATCCATCGGGTCCTGGACTTTGTTTCTTGGGAAGTTTTTCTTTTTTTTTTAAACATCAATTTCACTGTTAGTAATAGGTTGGTTCAGATCATCTGTTTCTTCTTGATTCAGTCTTGGCAGGTTGTATGCTTCTAGAACTTTGTGCATTTCATCTAGATTGTCAAATTTATTGCTATATAAGTGTTTGCAGTATTCTCTTAATATTTTGTGTCTCTGGTATTGGATTTTATTTTTTCTCTTTAATTATTTATTTTATTTGATTCCTCTCTTTTCTTCTTGGTAAGTATAAAGTTTTGTTAATCTTGTTTATCTTTTCAAAAAAGTGTTCTTCTTTTCATTGATCTTTTCTACTGTTCTTTGACCTCTATTTAATTTATTTTTTCTCTGATCATTATTATAATTATTCCTTCTGCTGACTTTGGGCATTGTTTGCTCTTTTCCTAATTCCTTAAGATGTGGTAGATCGGGTTGGTTATTGGGATTTTTCTTGTTTCTTGAGGAAGGCCTGAGAGCTTTCCTCTTCAGAACTGCTTTTGCTGCATCCCATAGACTTTGAAGTGCTATATTTCCAACTTTATTCATCTCAAGTTTTTTTATGATTTCTTTTTTATTTTTTCATTGCCGCATTTGTTTTTAGGTAGCATGTTGTTTAATCTCCATGTGTTGATGCTTTTCCCATTTTTCTTCCTGCAGTTGATTTCTGGTTTCTTATTTCTGTTGTCAGAAAAAAAAAATGCTTGATATATTTTCTTTTATCCTCTTAAATCTTTTTTTTTTCTAATTCCAGGACCTTATATATTTTATTTTATTTTTAAATTAATTTATTTATTTTAATTGGGGGCTAATTTCTTAGCAATATTGTAGTGGTGTTTGCCACATATTGACATGAATCAGCCATGGGTGTACATGTGTCCCCCATCTTTAACCCCCCTTCCACCTCCCTCCCCATCCCATCTCTCAGGGTCATCCCAGTGCACTGGCCCTGAGCACCCTGTCTCATGCATAGAACCTGGACTGGCTATCTTTTTCACATATGATATTATACATGATAAAATGCTGGTCTCCCAAATCATTCCACCCTCATCCTCTCCTACAGAGTCGAAAAGTCTCTTCTTTACATCTGTGTCTCATTTGCTGTCTCGCATATAAGGTCATCGTTACCATCTTTCTAAATTATATATGCATTAATATACTGTATTGGTGTTTTTCTTTCTGACTTACTTCACTCTGTATAATAGGCTCCAGTTTTATCCACCTCATTACAACTGATTCAAATGCATTCTTTGTAATAGCTGAGTAATATTCTGTTGTGTATGCATACCACAACTTTCTTATCCATTCTTCTGCCGACGGACATCTGGGTTGCTTCCATGTCATAGCTATTGTAAACAGTGCTGCAATGAACATTGGGGGTACATATGTCTCTTTCAATTCTGGTTTCCTTGGTGTGTATGCCCAGCAGTGGGATTGATGGGTCAAATGGGAGTTCTATTTCCAGTTTTTTTAAGGAATGTCCACAGTATTATCCATAGTGGCTGTACAGGTTTGCATTCCCACCAGTGGTGTAAGAGGGTTCCCTTTTCTCCATACCCTCTCCGGCATTTATTGTTTGTAAACTTTTTGATAGCAGCCATTCTGACCAGCCCAAAATGGTGCCTAATTGTGATTTTAATTTGCATTTCTTTGATAATGAGTGATGTTGAGCATCTTTAATGTGTTTATTAGCCATCTATATGTCTCCTTTGGATAAATGTCTGTTTAGTTCTTTGGCCCATTTTTTGATTGGGTTATTTATTTTTCTGGTATTGAGCTGCATGAGCTGCTTGTATATTTTGATACGTGTTTTGTGGCTTAGTCTGTGATCTATCCTGAAGAATATTCCATATGAGCTTGAAAAGAATGTGTATTCTGAACATCTAAGTTATTTGTTTTAGTTTCTCCTCTTAAAAATATTATTTATAAATATGTGGTCCTTAATACTTCTAAAAAGTGTATTCACATGCACAGAAGATTTATAGTTTTGCCCAATTTTAAGACCTTTACAGAATCTGTGTAAACCTGTTGAGAACTGTTTTCCAGATTCAGAACCTATGTTATTAATATTAATATTTATATTTATATTATCAATTAACTATTAATTAATGATATTTAAATTTAATATTAATATTAATATTTAAAACAATGTCATTTCTAATAACAGTACTATTTATACTCCAAGTCAAATGTAGCACTCTATGAAACTTTAACCCTAGAGAGTTTCTTCTAGTTTAGCAGTCATCCTTTATAAATACTATTTAGGGAAAACTAATAAGTAATCTTTTATATTATGCTATTCAAAATATGCTTTCACAAGGACATTTTATTTCACACATATTTTTGAATAAGGAAGTTTTTTTTTTCTTATTGTTTGCTTGTTTTTCTTTAACAAAAAAAGGAAATGATGGCTTTATGTAACTGCGCCAACAAGGATATCAATAGAGGCTTAACTAAAATTTGGTCTCCTGACTCTTTCCTAAATTCTATCCACTCTACCAGTGGATCTTGGTGCTAATCTTTTGACCAACACCTGACTGTATGATTTTACATAACCACAGTACAGTGAGAAAAGCAAACAGAATAGAAGTTTTATTAAGGTATATATTTTCAGAAGTGTCCTATATTTTAACATGTTGCCTTTTGTGTATATATGTATAAAAGTACCATTTAACTTATTTTAATGACAAAATGCAATGTTTGCCAACTTTAAACTTGAACCTCAGTTTATTTTCTAATTTACAAAACTCGGAATTCTAAGGATTATCTTCTATTCTATAGATACCTAAGATTTATTCAGTTACCATCAGCCTGAGTTATTACTAAGTCTGATTTTCTCTCTCTTCTTCACTAAAATAATATGTAAGCATTTGACTTAGCCTTACTCTGCTCATGATGTATACTTTCATGCATATTTATCTAATAAATCAAGAAATACTATCAAAATCTGGAACATATTAGAACTGATGATCTCATTAAATTTCAGTCATCTTAAATTTTAAGTAATAAGAAGCAATGATAATTAAAATAATTATTGCTAATGAATACCATCTCAGATATCAATTTAATCCCCTGTTGCTCACTTAAAGGAGTTTTTAGCCAAAAATATCCTACTATTTATAGATACGACTTCATTCATACAATCTGCAGAGAGTCAGATATTCTTATAGCCTTATTAGCTAGTGTCAGTAAAACTAAATCACATTTGATCTTTTTTAAAAATTTTCAATCATCTACTCAGAATACATTTTCAACTAAGTACATAAAGATGTAGACTTCTACTTTAGAGAGCTATTTAAAAATATATTCAATAATTTTAGAATATTTTCCAAAACCTGATTTTTAAGGATTATTTTCAGAGCTCCTGTTTATATTAGAAAGGTGGCACTGGTGGTAAAAAATCTGCCTGCCAATACAGAAGTAGTAAGAGATGCAGATTTTATTCCTGGGTCAGAAAGATTCCCTGGGGGAGAAAAAGGCACGTCACTCTAGTATTCTTGCTGGGAGAAGCCCATGAACAGAGGAGCCTGGTGGTCTACAGTTCATGTGGTTTCAAAGAGTCAAACATGTCTGAACGTCTGAGCAGCATTCTTTTATTATATCTTTATTAAATAAAAGTATTTGCTATACTTTTATTAATAAATCTTAAATCTTGGTCACATGATTAAAAATATATATGACCAAAATGTATATGCAATATGTGACTTCACAATATTGTAAAGTAGTTGGAGAATTCCAATTAAAATAACTAAATAAATTTAAAAAAATAAATATGTAAGAATAAGGCTAACAATATTAATAAAACAAAAAATAAAGCAAGCAAGTCTGGTGGATACATCAGTGACACTCTTGCTAAGATTACCTGCCTGCAATAACTGCTTTAAGAATTTCCATTTGGGCTGCAGAGCAGCAACAGTTGGCTTTTCTCCTGTACAGGACTCCAAATCATGGCCCTCTCGGTGATGTCTGCACAGGGAGAGAGCACCCCTACTATCGTAATGGGATTTCCTTTGATTCTTGCTTACAGCTGCGATAACTTTGTCCTTAATTCATATTTTTCTTCATGAACTTTGCTAAAAACAACAAGGAGTCATCATATGGAATATCTTAAACATTCCGTACCATTTTCTTTGGTTTTACAGTCTCAATAAGTATGTAGTCTATTCTCAAAAATACATCAAGTAATGGTTTGACCAAATTTTTTTTTTCCTCTTTTTCAAATTGGAGGATAATTGCTTTACAATACTGTGTTGGCTTCTGCCATACATCAACATGAACCAGTCACAAGTATACATATATCCCTTCCCTCTGAACCTCCTTCCCACCTCCCACCATATGCTACCCCACTAGGTTGTCACAGAGAAATGAGTTGAGCTCCCTGTGCCACACAGCATATCCCATTTACTATCTGTTTTACATATGGTAATGCATATGTTTCTGTACTGTTCTGTCAATCCATCCCACCCTCTCCTTCCCCCACTGTGTCCACAAGTCTGTTCTCTCTGTCTGTGTCTCCTCTGCTGCCCTGCAAATAGGTCCATCAGTACCATCTGACTAGATTCCATATGCATGCATTAATATACAACATTTGTCTTGCTCTTTCTCACCTGTTGTACTCTGTTTAATAGGCTCTAGGGTCATCTACCTCATTAGGTCAAATGTTTATTAGTATTATTTTAATACCAACTCTATTTTGAACCATATGAAACTCATGTAATATTTCCTCATCACTTTTGTTCAGCCACATTTAAGGTTGTGTTACTACCAATACTTCCAAATTGTATCTATTTCAAGAAACATGTTTAGTAAATATTTTTAAAAGGCAAGTTAGAGGCTTATTTTTCCTTTAGATAAAACTTATATGAAGTAAGACAGCACATGTCTTCTTGTGGCAGCTTTATGCTTATTAGAGATTAGTAATGAGTGTCTTTGTAGTAGGAAATGGCAACCCACTCCAGTATACCTACCTGGAAAATTCCTTGGACAGGGAAGTCTAGCGGGCTACAGTCCATGGGATCTCAAGGAGCTGGACACAACTGACTATGCATGCAATGATTGTCTTCCATTCTCAGTACATCAGAGATACAGGCAGACCTCCTTTTACAGTACCTCACTTTCTGCACTTCACAGATGCTACTTTTTTTTTTTTTTTTTTTTATAAATTGAAGGTTTGTGGCAACCCTGCATCTAGAAAGTCTAGTAGGGCTTTTTTTCCAAAGCATTCTTCATTTCCTGTCTCTGTGTGACATTTTGGTTACTCTTGCAGTACTTCAAAATTTTTCATCATTAGTATATTTGTTACAGTGATCTGTGATCAGTGACATTTGACATCACTATTGTAATTGTTTTGGGGTGCCACAAACTAATCCTAAGATGGTGAATTTAGTAAATATTATGTGTGTTCTGACTGCTCTACTGATTGGTTGGTCCCTGGTCTCTCTCCCTCTCCTCAGATCTCCCAATGTCCTGAGAAAGAGCATGTTGAAATTAGACCAATTATTAACCCTCTAATGACCTGTAAGTGTTCAAATGAAAGGAACATATTAAATCAAAAGTTAGAAATGATTAAGTTTAGCTAGAAAGGCATGTCAGAAGCCAAGATAGGACTAAAACTGACTTGCCCCAAACAGCCAAATTATGAATGAAAAGGCAAAGTTCTTGAAGGAAATTAAAGGTGCTAGTCCAGTGAACACATGAATTATCGGAAATTAAAGAGCCTTGTAACTGATTCAGACTTTAGTGGTTGGATAGAAGATCAAACCATCCATAACATTCTCTTAAGCCAAAGCCTAATCCAGGACAAAGTAACTCTCTCCAATTCTGTGAAGGCTGGTAGATCGGCGAAAGCTGCAGAAGAAAAGTTTGAATGAGCTAGTGGAGGTTGCCTCATGAGATTTGAGGAAAAATGCTATCTCCATATCATAGAAGTACAGATTTATAATGTAGACAAAGCAGCCTTATATTGGAAGAAGATGCCATCTAGGACTTTCATAGCTAAAGAGGAGGAGTCAATGCCTAGCTTCAAAGTTTGAAAAGGCAGGCTTACTCTCCTGCTAGGGACTAATGCAGCTGGTGACTTGTAAGTTGAAGCCAAAGCTTATTTACCATTCCCAAAATCCTAGGGTCTTTAAGAATTATGCTAAGCATACTCTGTCTATGGTCTGTAAATGGAGCAATAAAGCCTGGATAACAAACAGCACATCTATTTAGAACATGGTTTACTGAATATTTTAAGGACACTGTTGATACCCATTAATGCCACTGTTGATATCCATTGCTCAGAAAAATATTCCTTTCAAAACATTATTGCCCATCAAAAATGCACCTGGTCACCCAAGAGTCTGATTCAGATGTATAAGATTAATATTATGTTCATGCCTGCTAACACAAAATTACTTTGCCAACAAAGGTCCCTCTAGTCAAGGCTATGGTTTTTCCAGTGGTCATGTGTGGATGTGAGAGTTGGACTATAAAGAAATCTGAGCACTGAAGAATTGATGCTTTTGAACTGTGGTGTTGGAGAAGAATCTTGAGAGTCCCTTGGACTGCAAGGAGATCCAACCAGTCCATCCTA